>NC_054708.1:60363954-60408330 GCF_016097555.1 Gigantopelta aegis | reverse complement strand
TCGTTAAACGAAACAAACTTTAACTTTTAACTAATCTTAGGCTTCCAGACTTTTTTTGGGGTAAATGTAGAAACTTCTTATGTCACTGAGATAATGAAAAACGCTCCTTT
Source organism: Gigantopelta aegis (assembly GCF_016097555.1). NCBI lineage: Eukaryota > Metazoa > Mollusca > Gastropoda > Neomphalida > Peltospiridae > Gigantopelta > Gigantopelta aegis. Next base: position 60,408,220 of record NC_054708.1, on the reverse strand, counting down.
CCTCTACTCTCTCTGTGGTTGTAAACCTTTTGACATTATGCAGTGGAAATGACACGTATAATGTGGTCATTAATCCGACAAAGCTAGAATAGCAGAAGTTAGCCTTTATATAAGGCAGGCTTCTATTTAAGGCAAGCTTCTATTCAAGGCAAGCCCAGGGCATACAATTTGAATTTTTTGAGACAACCGATATGTCGTTTGTGTGGTTTTAGTGTTTACACGATTTTCTTCAGTAGTTCAGATACAAATGCAAATTTTAATGAATCACGGTAATTAAACGTGAATGCAATATGAACGAATTTCGTAGCTTTTCTCCATCAAATGTCCTATTATAAATATTTTTTTTTTTTTTTTAAATGTATGCTAGAACCAACTTGAAAGCTGCCCGTTTACATTACAACGCACAACCCCATTGGTTCTTTTACAGGGGAGTACTTATTGGTGTCAAACAATAATCTGAATGAAATGATAATAGACAGGGATTTCCTGGAAGCAATGAGTTTAATGCTTCCGGATCTGAACGGAAGTACTCAAATTATGCGAATCCTTTATTGGCCAAAATAACCAGCAATCGGCAATGTAGGCCGTTATCTTATTATTTTCTTCCCAAAACAGTGAAAAAAAATAGCCAACATGTCTTTTTAAATTTTCTGACAAACGATTACAGCTTTTGCACAAACGATAGGACGTTTATGTTGATATTGGTTTTGCATAACCGACAGACGAACGACAAAATCGTTTGTGCCAAATTTTATGCCCTACAAGCCTCAGTGTTATTTTTACATGCTCTGAAACCCGACCTCTAATTGAGGCAGGCCTCTATTCAAGGATTTACAGTATATTACAAATGTTTTTAAAAATGGCTGCTAGAACTGCAAAAATTTACTTATTCCAAACAAGAAAATCTATTTAATATGAAATAGTAGTGGCTAAAGAGGCTCTGTTAGTCCGAAACGATGGCTGCAAATGCAGGACAGTCCATTTAAAAACAAGGGTATAAAAACATAAAACCATACAAGACCACAAGAATTCCATGGAATTAAATGTGTTGCCTGCCACAAACGGATTCAGTGAATAAAGAAATAATTTGTGAGGTAACATTCAAGATTAATCTAGTTTCTTTTTTTTTTTAAATTACATTACAATAAACAATGAATTGAATAGTTTTTCAGCCTGCATCGCCATTTATCATTGCAGACTGGCCCTGTGTGCTGAGTGGAAAATATATTTTGTTTATAAACCCACATCAGTCTGTGAATAAAGTCTGCTTGATGAAAAAGTTGGGTAATTTGGATGCTACATCACAGCAGGCCTGCTTGGATGTGTTCAATGGTAACTTTGGTTTTCACCTGATGTCTTTATTGAAGGCGAATTCCGGGGAACCATGTTCTGGTTTCCATTGAGAAGTACCAGTTCAACCCTTAGTGACAACATTTATGATCAGTCCAAAATAGAAGATTTATTCTGCACCTTCCAGGCAGAGGCCAAAATGACACTTTTGTTTTTGAAATATGTCGAATCGATCCATTTGAAAAAGAAAGATCATTTGGAGGAAATACATTCAGTTTTCTCAGTAATGATTGCACCTCAATGTCTGAATGACATTCGCAGGATAAGAGAATCATTCGTGTCTAAGATCCAAGATGTTGGAACCAATCTGCCAGAAAAATCTATCCAGAGTGACCAGCAAATATTAATTGAGATGGAGTCAGAATCTTCAGGTATCTCAACTGAAGAATGGATTGTTACAAACTTCTATAAGGGTGGACAGGTTTCTGAGGTGTTCTCCAAGTTACTCCATGATACTGATTTGTCTTACTCACCATATGTTGGCATGGCAACACCTCTTCATCATGATACTACTTTTCATGGTCACATCTTTTGTTTTCTTCCATTGCCGTTGGATGCGAGGAACCAGACTGGACTTCCAGTCCACATCAATGGATTCTTTGCACTAAGCCAGAATCGAGCTTATGTGAAATGGCCGACAACAGACCAAGAGAGAACCCATAGTCACCTGGACAAATCAGTTCAGTGGAATAAATGTCTAGTGAAAGAGGTTCTTCCTGAAGTCTATGTAAAGCTTGTCCAGCGGCAGATTGCATATTCACAGTCTAATGGTAACAGTCCCCAAGATGTACAACATGTCTACAGCAGTTTGCCACTCCCATCAGTTGTCAGAGAAAACTGGAACTTAATTCTCCAACCTTTTTATGATCAATTGTGGCAACTTCCAGTTTTGTACACTAGCAACCAGCGAGGAAAATGGATTTGTTTACAGGACTCTGTGCTGGCCGTATATAGAGATGATGTTCCCTTGAAAGTACAACAGGCTGTTACAGAAACATACAGAAGATACAACAGAAACATTGTGGTGCTGCCTGTTGATCTGTTGGCCACTGTTAAGAAGTATTCAGCGATACCTCCAGAGTACGTTGAATGTCAGACTCTGTGTACTCTGTTGAGATCCAACGATACATACAAGACATTCTTACTAGAGGATCGTCTAAACCTCCTCACATTCATTCTGAAGTTTGATTCAAGCTGTTTACATGGGCTAGAGCTGCTGCCAGTGGCAGATGGCAGCTTTGTAACTTTCCCAGCGAAGGTGTTTTTTTGTCCTGGAAAAGCTCATTTGTTTCCTGGATTGGAGAGAAAAGTCATTGCTGATAATATAGATCAAGAGGTACTGAGGAAACTTGGACACATGGCTAAAAATGGTAAGATGGCCTTTAGTAAACCTTTTTTATAAGTATAGGTAGTACTAAAGCAAATAACTTCTGGCTGGGTCAAAGTTCGAGGTGCACCCAACTTTTGATAGAGAAGTTAACATCACAACTCTTGTGATTGGTGATAAATGTGAGTGTGTTGGTTGTGAAAAAAAGTAGTTTCATCTGGGCAAAATATTTATGAAATTTTGTTTCATCTGGTACAGCTGTTATCAAGTAGCCTTGTGCTTGAAACATGCATGGGGTACCTGTAAAAAAAAGAAGAAGAAAAAAAAAGTACTCAAATATGTTACTATTGTCATCTATGGGATTTGATTTAGTAGTATACACCCTATAATCATTCCAAATATTGCTGTGATTATCACATCAGTCTTCCTTCAGACTGTCTATAGATTAATTGAGCACACCATCAGAAAAACGTTTTTGATGGGGGTTTTGTTGAAAAATGCTATAGCTGTATGGTCCCCAGCAGCATTGTATCAGGGTTGGGGTTTTTTCACCATCATACAGTAAAAAGTCAAGATATGGGTGTTACTTTTCTGGTGTCCACAGTGACGGCAACAGCAACAGCAACAAGATATTGTTTTGGGCTCCTACATTAATGTTCTACATTAATGAAACTTGAGTTATAGTTAATCTATAAATGTTGATCTCTGTAACATTGTATGGTAAAACTAAATTTTAATTTATTAATTGAAAATGTTTAATGAATTTAATTGGGAAAAAATGGGGGGTTTTAAAGTTCAATCATTTAAACAGGCCTTGAAGTTTACATATACCGACAGACAATAAAAACACAAAACATATTTTTCAATATTTTGTTGTGATTAATGAAAAATATATTTATTGGACTTAAAATAACAATTTATGAGAGGAAGCCATTGATTGTTACTTTTGTCTGGGTTTTAATCCTGGTTTTGTTCTTGTTACACATACAATAGCAGAAACACACAAAATGGTGTGAAATGCATTCACTACATGCTCAATCATGCTGCATGCAATGCACTTGAAATGCTAGTATGTGGACACATAAAAGTCACATAACAGTGTCATATTCCTCATCACATTAAGAATGCCACGACTCGGAGAAGAACAAAGGGAGCAAGCATTGGGCATGGTTCAAGGGGGGACTTCGCAAAGCCAAGTTGCTAGGACCTTCAGAGTCCGTCCATCAACTATTGGACGACAAGCCGGTATCACCGTTATGAACTGGCCTGCCGTTTCACCGGATTTGAACCCAATTGAACACGTGGGATGAGTTAGGACGTCATGTACGTCACTGCCAGCCACCACTGCGTAACGTCGCTGAGCTTGCACAGGCCTTGCAGGAGGAGCATCTAAACTAAGAAAAAAAGGAGAGAAAAAACCCCTACCTAATGACCACCCCAGTTCTAAGACCACCCTACTGTAAATACCAATATTTTAAAGACTGGAGTATTTCCTTATTTTACAGTAAAAATACTTCAGTATTAATGCCACCCCACTATTAGAGATTACGACCAGTAAAGTTAGATCTAGTGGTAATTGTCAGTACATTCTGACCTCACAAAGAAACTTTGAGGTCAAGTCTATATTTGGCACTGTAAGTATAACAATACACAAGTGTTGTATTGTTTCTGGCCTGACTAGACAATAAAGAGCCATCCATCATAATACTTCAGTCCCTGCTTAATTCATAAACAGTCATTCCGTCTGTTAATTATGATACAGAAAACATATTTGTGATATATCTTGATAAAAAAAACAATTTATCATATGATAATATTTATATTCAAATGTATGTACCTCTCATTTTAGGTGAACACATGCTAAGAGCATTGACAAAAGATGTATTCCATGATTTGGTAAAGGACTGCTTGGATGTGAACTTACCAGATGAAGAGAAATTATTACGTTGTTCATCAAAGTCTTTTGGGAAAGATTGGTTGGAAAAGGTTTGGGTATTTGCACATGAACATTATGGCAATGTGCAGTCAGTGTTTAAATCATTACCAGTAATACCTCAGTTTGATTTCTCTAATGATTGTGCTATGCTACATCAGTTGACACAAGTATTCATTGGACAAAAGTTACATCAGATGGACCCATTGTCCACAGAACTTGCTGAAGCTTTAACAACACTGGGAATGATTGTGCTCTCAGAAGTACCTAACTTCCTTTCTGCAGCTGTGGAATTAGGTTTGATACACGAGCCTTCTAATTCTGGTGTTGTGAGAGCTCTGAGCCAAGTGTTTAATGCTGGTAAAGGTAAAGAGGCCATTGACCATTTCAACAGGTCTGCATCCATAGCACAGAAACGGTCTCTGATACAGTATCTTCAGCATTGTGGTAGAATACCTAATCCAGCAAAAAACATCTTAACCTGTTTGAAACTGTTCAGCAGGACAAGTTGTAAGACACCAAATGTATTGGATACATGTATTAAAGATATATGCCACATAGCACCTGATGCACATCTTCCAGTTGCATACCCAAAGGATTACCTTGATTGTTCTCAGCCAGTGGCCAGGTATTTTGCTAAATTACTTGGTGCAGTTAAACATACAGTTTATGATATAGTTCTTGACATTTTAAATATCATAGAAAATGGTAACCAAACACAGTACAGTAGTACAGACATAGAATCATTCATGATGTTTCTGATGCAAAATAGACAGTTTTTTGTAAACCAGAAGATAAAGGAAAAGGCAAAGACTGTAAAGTTTCTTTCTCCCTTGAAAGGACAAACTCTAAGAGCAGCAGCAGAAGTGTTTGATCCACGACTGACAGCATTACAGAAATTGTTTGTACATGAAGACAAGTTTCCAAATGACAAGTTTAAAGAGCATCGTATACTTGAAGAAATGCATTGCCTTGGGTTGAAACAAACTGCAGATGTTACATCAGAAGATATTTGTCAGAGTGCTAAAACTGTAGAACAGTTGTTAATATCTGGATTAAAAGATGAAGCTGTGAAAAAGGGTCATGCTGTCCTAAAGTTTCTTATCAACAATCTTGATACATTATCTGTCGCAGGTTTGAAGTCAGTTTTATCAATTCAGTGGGTTCCTGTCTTGTTGTCAAAACCCACAAACTACCCTGAGAAGCTGCAGCTTTATAGTGAGTACATCCATTGCACTCTAGGCCGACCTAACGAGATGACTTGCATCCAGCATCATCCACTGGTGGGTTCAACCTGTCTAGTAGCAGCTGATGAGGTTTCTCACAACATTGCAAACATGTTTGGTTGGAATAAAAGTCCAATTTTGGACAAAGTGGTGGCTCATATTTTGAATACTGTTGGAGCCATGAATGAAGATGAGTATGACAAGGTCATAACAATAATGAATTCATCATTTAAACATCTTTACTATAGTCAGCCATTACCACAAAAGATTCAAGAAAAACTGAAGGATGCAAGATTGGTATGGATAGAGTCTGAAAGTGAATTTCAGAAACCAAATGTCTTGTGGATTGATACATCAGAACATGATATTGATCTTGATCCATTCCGATACTGCTTGCCAAAACATTTGAGAGGTTTAAGGGAGTTGTTTGTTGCACTTGGCAGTGCCTTGAATCAAACAGCAGACATGTTGCTTGATGTTCTGGAGGAAATTAAAATAAAACATGATAAAGGTGAGTTTAGTGAGACTGATGCTGGCAAGGACCTGGCACTTGTCATACAGATACTTAATGTAATAAAAACAAAACCAACTGTAGAAAGAAAACGGATTTTCATTCCAGTGCAAGCTACAGATAGACAACTCAGATTAGTGACAGTTGATAAATGCACATATTGCAAGGACGAATGGATGAGGGAGATCCCACCATTAGAAGATTCAAAAACAGAGGATGATGATGTTGTTTGGTATGTACACCAAGATGTACCCCCATCACTAGCAAAAATGCTTGGTGTTGAAACAAAAAGTGAAAAGCATTTATTGCTCAATATGAAAGATATTACTCCATTTGGTCAGCATGAAAAGCTGACTAGAAGAATAAAGAGCATTTTATCAGGTTATCCCCTGGACTCTGCTGTTATGAAAGAACTACTACAAAATGCTGATGATGCAAAAGCAACTGAAATCATGTTTATAAAAGACTTCAGAACACACCCATCTGAGAGAGTATTTGGAGATGCATGGTCCGAGTTGCAGGGACCAGCTTTGTGTGTGTACAATGACAGTTATTTCAGAGAGGAAGATTTTACTGGTCTTGAAGAGCTAGGTCATGGTAGCAAATCAGAAGACCTGGTGAAGATTGGACAGTATGGTGTAGGTTTTAACTGTGTGTATCACTTGACAGATGTCCCATGCTTCCTCACTGTTGGTCCAGACACAGAAGAAACAATGTGCATTTTAGATCCAAACACACAATACTGTCAAGTTGCCAATAAATGCAAGTCAGGAGCCAGAATAACAGTTAAAGATTATCTACGGTCAGAATATGAACATGTGTTTGTTGCTTTCCCAACAGCACAAGTAAGCTTGAAGAGTCAAGGCACATTATTTCGATTACCACTTCGAACAGCCACAATGGCAGAGAAGTCTGCCATATCTGATTGTATTGTCTGTCCACAAGATGTCATAGGAATTTTAAATGATTTTAAAAAAAGACATGTTTAAATCACTGCTCTTCTTGCATAACATGAGGAAGATTTCCATTGCATCCATTGCAGATGATGGCACTATGCACGTTGAGTATATGGTTGAAACTGAGATGACTTTGAAGGATAAAATGAAGCAGGCAGTATTTGTTGAACAGCTTAAAACTCGAGCAGAAAATGTTGTTGATTTTAGTATGGGTATCGGTATGACAGATTTGTCTGTATTTGAAATACAGCTGGAACTAAATATCAAGGACAATGAGAACAGACATGAAAAATGGCTTGTTGTACACAGAGCAGGATTTTCCACTGATTATCCTGTACCTGAACTTCTTTCAAAAGCATGGGCAAATGGTGACATCCGTTATCTTCCTCAAGGAGGTATAGCTGTGAATCTAGAACTAGACTCAGTCCCAGACACTACTACAAAACATGCCTTTTGCATGCTTCCATTACCTATTGAAACAGGACTTCCTGTACATGTTAACGGACATTTTGCATTGGATCATGAATCTAGGAGAAATCTGTGGACTGGAACTAATGACTACAGAACAGTTTGGAACACACATCTTGTAAGAGCTCTTATTGTACCTGCATATTTTACAGCGATGCAATCTATGAAGGCAAAGCATTTTGCCTATTGTGGGGGTAATGTGAATATGAGTTTGGACTCTGCTGAAGGGGTCATTGCAAAGTATAACAGTCTTTTCCCTGACATAAAGACATGTCCAAATGAACCATGGAAGTCTTTGGTCATCACATTCTATAAGGAGATAATTAATAAAAAATTATTCATGTTTGTGATACAGCCACATCAAGAGAAAAAAACAAAAGAGAAAAAGAATATTGTTGTTAAAAATCAAGCAATGAGACTTGAATGTGCTCCAGCAGTGGTTGATAATGGATTTCCTGGTCATTTTATGGATCTTGATGTGTACTTTCCTGATGTTAAAAAGAAAAGGGAACAAACAACTTCCAGTGAAGAACATGTTCCAGAGAACAGTAGCCAAAAGAAGAAATTTGAGCTGACATGTATTTTGAAAGATCTGGGTATGAAATTGATTGATGCTCCAATGGGGATATATCTGAATTTCCAAGAGATAGGTGTTGAAGATCAGGTTTCATTGGTAACCCCAAAAAATGTTGTAAAATTCCTAAAATCACACAGTGTCAAGACATTACCTGGTAAATGCTGTATTGGCAATCTACCAACTGACGTTGAGTGTACACCACTGAAAGAATCTGAATCGGTAAAATGTTTGATTAAATTCTGCCAAATAGAAGAAAATTTCTGGGATGAGTTGGAAGGAATGCCTCTGTTGTTGACACAGTCTGGAGAGTTGGATACGTTTACAGAGAAGAATCCGATTCTTGTCAGTACATATGCTGATTTGCTGCATGGTTCTAGCAGCAAACTAATTTGTAAATCTCTTGTCAATTTATTTGAGAAAAAAGTCACTAAAGTTCCACAATTACGTCGGCTGGATATTGAGGCCTTTTCAAAGTTACTGGATGCCACATTAGACCACTCATTGTTTGGAGTAGGTATCCCTGTTCCATGGTTGGAAAATTCAAACTATCCCAAAAAAGAATGGATTAGTAGGTTATGGAATTTCCTATCAGAAGAGTTAGAATGTACTAAGCAAGGAAAGGTAGAAAGTACTAAGCAAGAAGAGAAAAACATCAAACCACAAAGTACTAAACTACAAGAGATTGAAAATACAGCAACAGAACAGAAGATTAAGAGCACAGACTTCAAAAAAGAAGAAAGGTATGGAAATGCTAAAGTTGCTCTCGTAGAGTTATTGCAAAACTGGAGTTTGATGCCTGTCATTTGGAATAAGAAAGTTGGCAATGATGAAAATTCTGTCGCAAACAAATATTTATTTCCTCTAAAATGTGCCAAGAGAGTATTTTATGGGACTGTGACAATAAACGAAGAGCTGAAAGAAGCATTGCACAGTCTAGTGGTTCCAAAACTTGATCTTGCTGCATTTGATATAAGATGTTTTCTCCTACCTTCCTCATGGGATCGAAAAAATAGTTGGAAACTAGCTTCAGAATTAGTTACAACACCATCAAGTCCAATAGAATTGCTTGGTCTGTTAGTTTCATATATACATAAAGACACATTTTGCAAAACATTTGGAAGAACTCTTTTAGAATATTTTTCAAAAAATGTCAAAGAGCTTGCTGAAACATCTAATACTGAAGATTGTAAGCAAATGCTTAAAACATTAACCTTTTTCAAAAAACTTGATAATTCATACACCTCTCTTGCAGAATGTGAAAATATTGTTTTTGTGAAAGACCACATGCTCTTTCCAAAAGATGGTGTTGTTGATTGGTGTTCAGAAACGACTATTAGCATTTTTGAGGAAGAACCAGTCCTGTCAAAATTGTATGATTTTCTAAACTTGAATCCAATTTCTGAAGTCCGACTTTATTCTGATTTCTTTTTCCCAAGATTTCAGTTATTTTCAACTGAAACAAAAAGTGCCCACCTAGAATACTTGAAGAAGATTTTAGTAAAATATGAAAAATTAAATGAAGAAGCGGAAACACTGCTTCAAATTTTGACACAAATTCCATTTATTGAAACAGAAGATGGAACACTCCACAAAGCAAGCAGATTTTATAGCAAAAAAGAAAAAGTATTCCAAGTTATGTGTGACAAATCGGACTTCCCACCACATCAGTTTGATGGTGACGAGTGGCATGATTTCCTGGTTCTAGCTGGCATAATAACTGAGGTATCAGATGACATGTTCATTGAATATGCAACAGCTGTAGCTAGGAAAGGTTGTATAAGAATTTCAAAAGAGGTTGCCAAGATGTCTATGGTTCTCATGAATCATTTGAAACCACAAACATTTGAAGAGAAAAGATCCACCAATAAAGAACAGTTACAGCTTCTATTTAAAACAATTAGAAACATCAGGTTTATTCTTCCTTTTGATATTTCTAACATTAGAGATGGACATCTGATGTCAAGCATTTGTCCTCAGTTTGAAGGTGCAGCAAGACTGGTATCATTTAAAGATTCTGCTTGTCAAACATATCCTATTTATCAGATTTGGTCAACTTACCCTGTGCTATGTGACCAAGCCAGTTCTGTTAAGGAATTCTACACAAAGGTTCAGCCTGATGAACCACCAAAGAAAGTAGTTATAAAACACATGATAAATATTTGTTCATGCAAGCAGATAGATGGGAAGTCATTTCTACATAATGACACAAGACAATTTGTTGAAAAAGTTATGCGCAGTTTATATCAGTATTTTGACAAAACTGGTTTATCTGGTTCTGATGTTGAGCAGTTGAGTTCATTTAAGACCGTGTTTCTTCCTGATGAGTGTATGTTTGTGAAAGCAGAACATGTTGTGATTGAACCTGAAAACAATGAACTCATTAGTGGATACTTGTACAAAGCACCAACAACCTATGGCCGGTTCTTTAAAGTATTTCATAAACTTGGGGCTATTAAAATAGCAACTGCTAATCACTATGCCTCAATATTGATTAAACTATACCAAGAAACAAAAGGTGGAAAACTAAATCCCAATGAGCAGAAAACAGTGAATCAAGCCATAACACAGTTATTCCATTGTCTAAAGGTGGAAAACAAGAAAGAACTGCACAGCAAACATCTGTATCTGCCCAAGAGAGATCATGCTTTGACTAACTCATCAGAGCTAGTAATGATAGATGATAAATCTTTCAAGGAAAGGATTTCATGTCTGAATCTCTCATTTCTGTTGGATTTTAAAACAATGGGTTGTAAGGAGATTGATCCAATAAAAGCTTTAAAATCACTACCACGAAAATACCAACCTAAACTATTGACTGATATAGTGCAGGAAAAGGTTTTGTCTCAGAATGATAGAGTTTTTTCAACAAAATATATGAACGTTTTACATTCTGATCCTTTCATTAGTGGTATAGTTCGCTTGGTCAGTCAGATGAAGAATAAAAAGGATCTGGAATTTTTTGAAAACGATGCAAGAGAAATTGAACTAAAATTAACATCTCTGAAGATATTTGAAATGGAAGAATTAACCACAGTTCTATATTATCAAGACAAGATGATACCTGAAAGTCAAGAATCTAAGCAGTGTTTCATAGATTACAAAACAGAAAAACATGAATGTGTTTATCTTAAAGCAAATACGCATGACAATAAAAGTATTTATGTTGAAACTAATAAACTGGCACAAGCAGTCAACTTGATTATTGGGGAACAGTTAAATGACTTGATATTGCACTTACCTCAAATGATGCAGTGTGAACCAGATACGATATGTACTTACTTAGATCAACAAGGAATCAACAATTGTATATATGATATATCTGAAAATGATGTTACTTGGATGCCATCCGCTGGCGATACCATTCCTGAAGACTTTCATTGGATGCTGGTGAACAGGTTTGACTGGTTGGAAGTAGGAGAGTATGTTGGGATGGAGGTGTATGATCCCCTCAGTGATGTGGATACAGCTGAAGAGTGTGTTGATGAGCCAAGATATTGCTATGCAGTTGTAAAGGAAATTAAGAAACATAGCACCTCCCCCATCTTTTGTCAATATGTAGTAGATGTTGGCAATGGAAGACGGGAACTGATGTCTGCAACAACTTTGTTCAAGATGTACCGTCCAAAAATAGCAGACATTACAGACCTTGTTTTAAGTGATGCTATTCCAATACAGAATGATGATACTGTTAACAAATCATTGGCAGACATATTGAAGAATATAAGAAAAGTCCTCAAAGAATGTTGGAAAAATCTAGATGATGTTCACAGAAGGAAAGTGAGAAATAGATTGTACTTAAGGTGGCATCCAGACAGAAACCTTGAGAGAAAAGAACTGTGCAACACAGTATGCCAATACCTTAAGCAGTATGTAGAAAAACTCGACAGAGGTGAGAGTATTGAGAATATGACAGTTGAAGATGATATTCTTGGTGGCTCTCGATATTACAGATGGTCAGATGATCTAAATCAAAGAGCTTCAAATCATAGGCATCATTGGGAGAATGCTAAGCAAGAAGGTTCTTCATATTTCCACAAGACTCGCAGAAGTACTAAACAATGTGATCCTCAGGAAGCTCAAAGATGGCTGCGACAGGCTGAAATAGATTATGACTCAGCTCGACAAGATGCCACATTCAACTGGATCTGTTTCAAATGTTACCAGGTAAGTCTATGAGCTTTATTCAAAGTAAGTGGTCCTAAAAAACTGCAACAAAGTGTGGTATTTTTTGTTGAAGCTTAGAATATTCATTTTGTACATCCTGGTGCTCTTGATGTTCCTACTTTCTATAAAAGCTGGAATCAGTGTCATTGTGTGACCATTTGGTGCATACCAGAATGTTGATGATACTTTTAAAAATACATCATACTGAATTGGCAGAATGTGCAACAATTCAGAACACCTCAAATAATCATGATTACAAGCATTTATTTTGACAAGATTTGAACATTTTAACATGGCAAGTATTAAACACATTTTGCACAAAGTATTGTTTACCAAGATTTCACCAATACAGTGAACAATGATGCATACGAGACTTTGACAATGACAGTATTATAAGACTGTTGTTTTTTTCCAGGGTTTTTTAATATTACACATCATGTAATGTATAGTGCTACAGTGGAAAATGGTTGTGTATACATTGCTATTTCTCTCTCTCTCTCTCTCTCTCTCTCTCTCTCTCTCTCTCTCTCTCTCTCTCTCTCTCTCTCTCTCAAAAACAAAAAAAGAAACTTCCGATTTGTACATATAGTATTTGTTGTGTTAAAGAATTTATTGTGTAATGAAATTATATAGGTAGTATTAGCCTTGAGCTGTATTATCAGGATTCATGAATTTTATCGATTATTTTTGCACTGTTAATCGTCGACAACGTGAAATTCAATTTGCACGTGCATGCATGGTTCGACATGTCCCGTGTAGTATTCGGTCAATTTGTTTTACTTGTCTTACTGACATTGTTGTCAAGTGAACGAAAACGCTTCACAATTTGTAAAAAAATTAAAGTTTTTTACATTGTAGCATTTTTAGTATGCCAAGAATACCCAATAATTTACGCGAACGGGCGATTGGCATGCTTGATGCTGGCATGTCGACAGAAGATGTTGCAAGGCATGTTGGGAGTTCTAGTTGAGCAATAAAAAATCTTCGCGTAAGATTTCGAACGACAGGAAGCACCAACGACTTGCCGCGTCGTGGACGTCCGTGTGTTACAAAGCGTGGTCAAGACTGCTATATCATGAACACGCATTTGCACAATTGATTCCAAACTGCCACTACTACTGCTGCTAACACACCTGGGTGTCATAATAACTGAATCAGTGGGCAAACTGTTCGTAATCGTCTGCGGGAGAACGGTTTACATGCACGACGTCCTTACGTCGGATGCGTTTTAACGCAACATCATCATCTAAGTCGTCTTAATTGGGCATGTGTACACACTCATTGGATACGGCGACGCTGGAATACCATTCTTTTTTTGGATGAATCCAGATTTTCTTTACAACGTGGTGATGGCAGGGTGCATGTCTACCGTAGGAGAAATGAACGCTATGTTGACTGTTGTACTTTTGAACGAGATCGTTTTGGGGGTGGGGGTTCTGTCATGGTCTGGGCAGCCATTGCCCATGGTTATCATTCACCACTAGTCGTCACTAATGGCAATTTAAATGCTCAACGTTACCGCGATGACATTCTCACTCATCACGTCATTCCTCTGTTCCATAACAACGCCAACATCTCGATTTTTCAGCATGATAATGCCACCTCTCATACAGCTAGAGACACTGTAAATTTTCTTAGGACAAATAACATTGATTTCATTGATGACTGGCCCACTTAAAGTCCTGATCTCAACCCCATCGAGCATGTCTGGGATAGTCTGGACAGACGATTGAGGCGTCGTCCCAACCCACAAATCAACACTTTAGTCAATTCTATGTGCCTGCGATGCACTGCAGTGGTCAATTCAAGAGGTGGTCATACCCATTATTAAGTGGGTGTTGTTTTTTTAACCCCTACCACACTTGGTCAAAATTTCTCCCAGTTTCTGTTAACCTATGGCCACTATTTTTGCACCAAACGATGCATCATGGAACACTCTTTAAACGCATATATAACAATTATATATATATATAAAAATCTTACCTCATTTGTGCAGTTTGTTGTTGGGAGTGTCTTGTTAATTTAACAAACGTTTTCCAATGTCAAGGTTTATGCATGTGCAGATTTGTTACGAACAAGCCATATGTAAATATAATGGTTTATGGAGTAGCCAGGCTTATGGTTTTAGTTGATATATTACCGGTACACTGTTTTAGAAAAACAGTTTTCACTAAAACTAAAGAATTCCTTGATAGTGAAACCTCTCAATCTAGATAGTAATACTTTAAAAAAATATTGTTTATAAATTTCTGTTACTGAAATACTGATTAAAGGAATACTAAATTAGAAATGAAATATCAGAGATAAGCCATCATGTCATATATATATAGCATATACATGGGCGTATGGGGACTCTTTGATTTAGGGGGGCTGGAGGGGTTGATTTGCCCGAAATTTTACCCAGATAAAAACTGCCCGAATTTTTCCCACTGTTTTGCCCGAATTTGGGGGGGGGCAATTGCCCCCCTGCTCCTCCTGGCGCCCCCCCCCCCCCCCCCCCCCGGGTAGTACGCCCATGAGCATATAGCACATGCTATAGTCATGTGGCACTGTTTAGAATAACTCAGTGAATCCATTGAGGGAGGGAGGGGAGGTGGCATCCAATGACCCACTGCCCTTCCACCCATTAATTGATGAAACCCTCCAGTGTATATGGGATTTAAAAAATATTTTTTTGTTATCATACTTCTGCAAAAACTTTTGGTATTAGTTTACTATACTAGTTTTATACTTCCAGGCTGCTAAAAAAGCAATTGCTGCCCTGCACTATAACACTGTGAATACAGGAGAAAATACAACGAATATCCATGATTTGGAGAAGTTAACAGAGAAGGTTTACGATCCAACTTTGATCACATTGGTCCGCCAGCTTAAGGTAAGAATAATCTTTACTGATTTTTTTTCTTGTGCATTTTTTAAAAGTTATCGATAGAGTATATGTACATGTGAATTATAATACATGTATAGTCCATTTGTGTCAAAGGGGAACTGATGAATTGTCATATAATTCTATAATTAATAAACTTAAAATTCATATAAGAACATATTATTAGGTTTTAAACCCATATCAACTCAAATAAAAAATATATATAGTTCAGTAAAAATAAAAAAGTTTCTTTACAAATCACCATCAAATTGCATAGGTCGAATGTTATTTTTTAAGACAGGTATGAAGACACTTGATGGAACAGCTAAGGTAAAGCACCTTAGTTCTTTAGTCTCTGTGTAGTGACTTATTGATTACTTGGCTGTTCTAGCATTTTGTCTTCACCTGTGTTTTGATGAAATTTAATCTATATAATTTGATGGTAATTTGTTAAAAAATGTTTTCACTTACATAGAAATTTTTAGTAAAACATGTTATTTGTTTAAAACTCAATTGTATGTTTTAATATAACTTTTAACATTATTCATTATATATATATATATATATATTCCAATTCACTTTAGATGCAAACAGACTATACAGGTAATATTTCAACACATTTTAATTAAAGTTATATGGTGTCAATTAAGGACCACACAGATATCTGGTAATTAGGAGGGAAGGAATGAAATGTTTTATTTAATGACGCACTCAACACATTTTATTTACGGTTATGTGGCATCAGACATATGGTTACAGACCACACAGATATTGAGAGAGGAAACCTCCTGTCGCCACTTCATGGGCTACTCTTTTTGATTAGCAGCAAGGGATCTTTTATAAGCACCTTCTCACAGACAGGATAACACATACCATGGCCTTTGATATATCAATAGCAAGAAGTAGCCCAATAGGCCCACTGACGGGGATCGATCCCAGACCGACTGTGCATCAAGGAAACGCTTTACCACTGGGCTACGTCCCGCCCCTCTGATTATTAGAGGAAACCAGCTGTCTACACGTCATGGGTTAATCTTTCCCATTTAGCAGCAAGAGATATACGTACCACAGCCTTTATTACAACAGCTGTCTACACGTCATGGGTTAATCTTTCCCATTTAGCAGCAAGGGATATACGTACCACAGCCTTTATTACAACAGCTGTCTACACGTCATGGGTTAATCTTTCCCATTTAGCAGCAAGGGATATACGTACCACAGCCTTTATTACAACAGCTGTCTACACGTCATGGGTTAATCTTTCCCATTTAGCAGCAAGGGATATATGTACCACAGCCTTTATTACAACAGCTGTCTACACGTTATGGGTTAATCTTTCCCACTTAGCAGCAAGGGACATACGTACCACAGCCTTTATTACAACAGCTGTCTACACGTCATGGGTTAATCTTTCCCACTTAGCAGCAAGGGATATACGTACCACAGCCTTTATTACAACAGCTGTCTACACGTCATGGGTTAATCTTTCCCATTTAGCAGCAAGGGATATATGTACCACAGCCTTTATTACAACAGCTGTCTACACGTCATGGGTTAATCTTTCCCACTTAGCAGCAAGGGATATACGTACCACAGCCTTTATTACAACAGCTGTCTACACGTCATGGGTTAATCTTTCCCACTTAGCAGCAAGGGATATACGTACCACAGCCTTTATTACAACAGCTGTCTACACGTCATGGGTTAATCTTTCCCACTTAGCAGCAAGGGATATACGTACCACAGCCTTTATTACAACAGCTGTCTACACGTCATGGGTTAATCTTTCCCATTTAGCAGCAAGGGATATACGTACCACAGCCTTTATTACAACAGCTGTCTACACGTCATGGGTTAATCTTTCCCATTTAGCAGCAAGGGATATATGTACCACAGCCTTTATTACAACAGCTGTCTACACGTCATGGGTTAATCTTTCCCACTTAGCAGCAAGGGACATACGTACCACAGCCTTTATTACAACAGCTGTCTACACGTCATGGGTTAATCTTTCCCACTTAGCAGCAAGGGATATACGTACCACAGCCTTTATTACAACAGCTGTCTACACGTCATGGGTTAATCTTTCCCATTTAGCAGCAAGGGATATATGTACCACAGCCTTTATTACAACAGCTGTCTACACGTCATGGGTTAATCTTTCCCACTTAGCAGCAAGGGATATACGTACCACAGCCTTTATTACAACAGCTGTCTACACGTCATGGGTTAATCTTTCCCATTTAGCAGCAAGGGATATACGTACCACAGCCTTTATTACAACAGCTGTGTGTAATAATCTCATTTCTTCTGTCAAAATTCATCGGCTTATCATTTTGTTTTAATTTACAGGATATGTCAAGCTTTTTAAATTAAATTCTTACTTAACATATTGAACCACATGGCCATGTTAAATATCCACAATTTTCATGAAATTTTATATTTATGCCACAAATGCCTCATATGTCAGAAACTGGTTGCCTGATCTTTCTTTCTTTCTTTTATTTTGTAGCCCACCAATTTCAGGACAACCTTGGTTGTAGTGCCTTCACCCCAATCCCAACATTTTATTTCATGGTATACTGTATAATATTGTTGAATGGTATATTAAATCTGAGGTCAACTCAACATAGTCATCTTTATGAATTAAAACCAAGAACAGAATTTTATCAACAGTTTTTCATGCAGGGGAGCTAAACTGTGGAACACACTACCTTCAAAGATAAAATATTCTCAATCCCTCACCTCATTCAGATCCAGTTATTTTAAGCACTATTCAAATAATAATAAATTTTAAGATATACCTTTGTTGTTGATTTTGATGTGTTTGTTAAAATAATTATGATGTATTGAGTTATCACTGACTCAAGTTTCTTAACAAATTGATATAAATGTGATTTAAATATTCATAATATGTGCTATTGTTCCTCATGCTATACATATTACATGTATGTTGATGTTGTTTCTTTGAATGTATGTATGTATAATATCATGTATAGATTAGAGAGGGCCTCATGGGAGACCAGTCACCTTGTACTGAATGTGTTTACCCTCTGAAAATAAAGAATTTTATTATTATTATACTAATATTTATTTTTCAATATCTACTTCAGAGCACAATCAAGGACCATGTGAGACTTCTGTATCCAGATCCGCTGACTTTTCCACGCATTCCATCCGATGTTTACACTGAAGAGGATGCACGGCAGGCTTGTGAGATAACTGGCAGAATTATTGAACTTGTTAAGCAGAAGCTTGGTTAAAGTAACCATGACACCTTGCCTTCATTTGCTGTCATTTTATACTATTTGAACTTATTTTCGTGCTTATATCCAATTAAGGTTCAAGAACGCTGTCCTGGTCACACACCTCAGTCTCTCTTACTCAACTTTTATTCATATTTAGAAGTAGAGATAATTTTTATGTTTTTTAGTCAAATGTTTAAACAATGTTATTAAACTGTGTACCTTAGAGTAAGCTTAAGTAATAATGACTTAACAACAAATGTCAAACTTGAAACGACAAGACTGAATGTGAATTATTCACAATTACTTCATTATGTTCATTGAGATGTTTCTAATTTTTAGTTCAGTTGTTATATGCATGTGTATATTTGTATGTTATTCTCTTGGATTTAATAACAAATCATTTTGCTTTTTATTTAAACATTAGAAATTCCTGCTTTGATAATTAAATTGAAATCACTTTTATCTTTAGATCTTTGTAAATACATGGAAATGTCTTGAAAATGTACCAGATACAATAATGACTGGAAATATTTTGTATATACATATATTTCTCTTTATTTTTCTTGGTGTTGATAGCCTACAATACTTTACTTTATGACTTGATTATTTTTGTTTTGTACTTATAACCACTAACAGCTCAAGCCCACACATTAGCTATGTGGGCTGTCTGTCTAAGACGGGTTAAACAGACTCTGGAACTGGTACTGGGATGTGAACCCAGCACCTACCAGTCCTAAGTCTAATGGCTAAACCATTATGCCACCGTTATATATGACTCTATTAAATGTCAATGAAATTAATTTTATGTGACTACAAGTTGTACATGGGTCGAAAAAATTAGTTGAAATTTGGTCCAGAAAACTACAAATTTTGTCTGTACTGAATCAAAACCTGCCAGACTAAACACAATCATAAAGTGTAAAGGCAAAATAATTACCAGTCTGATGGGATGCTTGGCACAAATAATTATCTCCCAGTCCGTGGTAATGTTGACTGGAACAAAAAAAGAAGTGTTGGGATGGCAGTATTTAGACCATAGTTTTATGTTGTTAGTTCAGATATACATGTATTTAGAAATGCATCACGTATACCTTTTTTATTTGTCCAATTACATGTTCCCACTTACAATGTAAATAACTAAATTCAACTTCAACTGTCATTGCTTCATACACATGATCAATGTAAATACAACGGGCTCAATTTACGAAGCCTGTTCTTCTTATATGTAAATGTATGTAGTTACATGCATGTAAGTCTAAAACAGGCTTTGTAAATTCAGCTCACATTTGTACATATGGTACTCTGTTATCGATTTGTTAAATATTCTGTAAATATTTTTGACATTTTACATTTTTAAAATGTTTTACAGTTATCAGTTTTATAGCTGTTCCAATTTGATGGTAATGGACAAGTTAGAAAAACATATATAAGAGGGTTTGAACTTTGGACTTGTATGTTTTACATTACACAATATTTTTATGTAAATAACATGCCAGTTAAGTAGGTATTTATTATCATTTGATTTTGAAGAAAATATTTAATTTTGGCAGTTTATTTTTTAAACTGTTAAATGTTTTGAAACAGTACTATGTTATTGATTTTTAAAATATTCTGTAAATATTTTTGACATTTTGCATTTTTGAAATGCTTTTCAGTTATCAGCTTTGTAGCTATTCCAATTTGATGGTAATGGACGAGTTAGAAAAAGATATATAAGAGGGTTTGAACTTTGGACGTGTATGTTTTACATTACACAATATTTTTATGTAAATAACATGCCAGTTATATTGTTAATTGATTTTGATGAATAAGTAGGTATTTATTATCATTTGATTTTGAAGAAAATGTTTAATTTTGGCAGTTTATTTTTTAAATTGTTAAATGTTTTGAAACTACTATGTTATTGGTTTTTAAAATATTCTGTAAATGTTTTTGGCATTTTGCTTTTTTTAAATGCTTTTCAGTTATCAGCTTTGTAGCTGTTCCAATTTGATGGTAATGGACAATGAGAAAAAAATATATAAGAGGGTTTGAACTTTGGATTTGTATGTTTTACATTACACAAAATTTTTATGTAAATAACATGCCGGTTAAGTAGGTATTTATTATCATTTGATTTTGAAGAAAATATTTAATTTTGGCAGTTTATTTTTTAAATTGCTAAATGTTTTGAAACACTATTACAAGAAGGTAATACTACAAATTGATCACTTGCATCTACATTGTTTCTTATAGCAATTGTGGACCGTATTGATGAATGTAAGTAGTTATTATTATTATTATTATTATTATTGTTATAACTTACTGTATCATGCACCTTTGAATGTAGACAATGTTAATAGAGGTTACTTGATGCACAATTTGTGGATGACATGTCATTTAGTTACTTTATTTGGTAAATATTTACAATTATCTTATTTTGCTTGTAACATTTTTCACTTTTCAGCCATATCATTTTTAACCATTCAAGTGGATGGAAACATTACATACAGTTAAAATATAAATACATTTTTCTTATAGTGTAAATAATTAGCTTGAGAAAAATCAATGTGTATTCAAAATATTGAAAAATATATATAATTGTACCGGACAAAGTTTCTTATTGTTTGTATCAGAATAAATTATATAGTAATATTATTTCAGAATACAGCAATGCAAGTATATTTGTTGTGATGTCATAACATGACACCAGTTTGTAAAATTACCTACAATGTATATTACAAGTTGATTAAGACCACTTAGAAAACACAACTGGACAACTGTCCTGTCATTTGTGTCTTTGAGTCAGTTCCGTTAGGTTCATGCTACTGTGTTAAAAACCAATACATGTTAAAATATGAGTTAAATGTATAAGTTACTGTGTTAAAACCAATACATGTTAAAATGTGACTTAAATGTATAAGTTACTGTGTTAAAAACCAATACATGTTAAATTATGACTTAAATGTATAAGTTACTGTGTTAAAAACCAATACATGTTAAAATATGACTTAAATGTATAAGTTACTATGTTAAAAACCAATGCATGTTAAATTATGACTTAAATGTATAAGTTACTGTGTTAAAAACCAATACATGTTAAATTATGACTTAAATGTATAAGTTACTGTGTTAAAAACCAATACATGTTAAAATATGATTAAATGTATAAGTTACTCTGTTAAAAACCAATACATGTTAAATTATGACTTAAATGTATAAGTTAGGTACTATGTTAAAAACTAATACATGTTAAAATATGATTAAATGTATAAGTTACTCTGTTAAAAACCAATACATGTTAAAATATGACTGAAATGTATAAGTTACTGTGTTAAAAACCAATACATGTTAAAATATGATTAAATGTATAAGTTACTGTGTTAAAAACCAATACATGTTAAATTATGACTTAAATGTATAAGTTACTATGTTAAAAACCAATAAATGTTAAAATATGACTTAAATGTATAAGTTACTATGTTAAAAACCAATACATGTTAAAATATGACTTAAATGTATAAGTTACTATGTTAAAAACCAATACATTTTAAAATACGACTTAAATGTATAAGTTTGTATGTTAAAAACCAATACATGTTAAAATATGACTTAAATGTATAAGTACATCATTGACAGCTAAGCCTAAATAAAAGAGTTAAATGAATAAGGATACACTTTTTCTGTTCTGGACGGAAATGAGCTAAAACAAATTGCTCTGAATGTGTACATTAAATCCGATGACTTGACTTAAGGATAAGCTGCCCCAGATCAGGCCTCTAAACACTGTGAGAACTACATGTATATATACTCGTAGTTTCATCCATGCATGGCTAATGCTAGTCTGGTTTTAGAATAACCTATTTATCATTTGCTCATTAAATTTAGGACATCATTTTTACATGGTCATGAGTGGTTATGCTAAAATAAAATGGGTTACCTGAATTTGTTTTTACATAACCCATAAATATTTACACCAATTTGAATTCTCAGACGTCTGCCATGTGATGTGTATCTTTATAAATTGTTTTGTGTTTATACTGTACATATTGTTATTTCATTTAGATAGCCATTGTTCTTTAGAATTTAATATTCAAATGTGAACAACAGAAATGCTTATTTTGTTAAATTGTTTAGTGAAATGTTTAATGCATTGAAAATGTTGATGACAATTTTTTTATTTTATATTATACTGATCACTGATATTAATAAGTGACCCCCAAATATTAATAATTTATTTAAATAACATTGTTTCATATAGCAATAATGACAATAATTTAATTCAGTACATAAGCTGTAATAGCTGTATTTGATATTTTTTGTTAGGAATAGAAGTAAGTGGTTGTATTGGTCAAATTTACCCATCCTTGATGTATAAATGTGTTATACATATACTGTAAATAATCATTTCAGGTCTCCCAACCCTGACATTACTGAATGGTTTCTGGGGCAATAAAATTTACTTGTAAAAAGAATAATAAAATCCAACAGTTATAACCCCCCACACACACACACACACACACCACACCCACATTCACCCAGTAGAAATGATGTATTCCATTTAAAATCATACAATTCTTTTCTATAGTAGTGTAACACAATCTTGATCATTAACCTGTATTTAATGTGTCACATTCATTTCATTTTAGTGTGGTTCTAGTAACAACTATTTGTCTGGTAAGACTTATTATGATATGTCTTGAGATTTACAAGATAGACTAACATTTATGGCAAGTATAATAGTTCTATTTACATGTATTAATGTTATTTTTAAAATTGGTATTTTTTAAAAACACTTGACTATATGGTGATAATGTAATATCTGACATGATTATGATAATTATAATTGCCTTTGCTTAATTTTGAATTTGTTATAATTTACAGAGATTTTGTATTACCTTATGATGTAAATATTTTCATATAATATTAAATGTTTTTTTAAAACATTATAGATATCATGCTTAACACATAAAAAATTTGCTTAGGCAATAAGTGAAGAGTTGATTTCCAAAATGTGATGTGTGTACACCACATTCCAGATTTTGGACTTAACAGTGAAGGTATACTGTTGTCAATGCAACTCAATTAATATTAGAAGATTGTTTCTGTCAAAATGTCTTAAGTGTATGTGACAAGGAGGCTGGGGAGGGGAGAACTGCCCCCCCCCCCCCCCCCCAAGGCAGGAGCAAATCCTGAAATTCTAGCAAAAAAGATAGAAATATTTGTGCAAAATGAGCTTGCCTGAAACGTTTTCACCATGTATTTCCATCATTCTACCAACAAAATTAATTGTAATCTGTAGGAAAAAATCAGCCTGCCCCCCTACAAAAATGGGAGCCTGTATGCCTATGTCAAACCACAATCTATATACATTGAACAGGATGTTACAACTATGCTCAGTATGATATGTGCTATGTCATGCTGTGGTACAACCTTGATTTTCTCCAAATGAAGTAAATGGATATTTAGTGTTTTGGAAATGAACTCTTCAAGTTTTATATATGATGATTTAATTTTTAAAGCTCTTTCATGTTTGCATAATGATAGCTTCCTGCCAAATTATTTATTAGTTTTTGTTTTGAAATGCAAAAATGATATTGTCAGTTATCTGCTATGTGACACCACATTTATTTACATATGTGTTGCACACATTGTCTACTCATAATTGTTTGACAGCAAATAATTGGCTGTTAATTCAGTGAATGTTATTCTGATGTAGATTTTTATTTTTACTATTTTCCCCAAATATTTTATGGAAAGCCACTGTTTATGATGAGTGGCAGCACATTAAAATTGTGAATTAATCAAGTGAATTATTCAAAGAATGAATTTAAGTTCAATTAAATTGTACTTGGATTTCAAAATGTAACTATGATAATAGACCTTTAAAATTGCTAAATGACTAATATTTACTGTGCTGTTATTTTGCACATTAATAAAGGAATTACAACTCTATTCCTAACTGGTTAATTTTTAATTAACCCTTAACTACTCATTCAGTAACTTTGTAACACAGAATTAATACTGGTACCTATCACAATAAAGACAATAACCTACAGTTTACCTAGGTCCTCTAGGATGACTGTCTAAGCTTTATATTACCAAATACTCGTATAAATGTTAGAACAGTAAGTCTACGATTTACTTCGTCAGATGACCGAAGACACTGTCTAAAGAATATTGGTATAATACAGTATTAAAATATTAAAAGTCACATCAATCACATCAAGGTTATACAACAGAGCAGAAATAATATATTTACCAAAGTCCCGTCTGAACTAATATAGATCGTTCAGTGGACGACGTCCGTTCCCCTGGATACTTCCAATGTTTCTCCCCGATATCTCTAAAACCCTAGCTATTTATCAAAAAAGCCGAATATCGCCTGGGGGCACAACGCGGTACCTCAAGTATCATGAGATATTTCCCCAACTCCCAGAGATGCATTTTTCTCTTAGAAGCCCAGACTGGCTGACGCTGATCGTACCGAACTAGCGGAGGTATTACGTAACTACTGGCCACATGGCCTCCACACTTGGGCTGGGTGTGTATTAGAGAGGGCTCGACGACCGTCGCGCAGAGGTATTACATAACAAGTTGCCCACCAGGGCTAAGTGCATATTGGAACTGCACACGGCCCTCTAAAACAATTAATATCGCCACAGGCGAAAACAAATTTAAGAGCATGTTCCGTCACAGTAGGTCCTAGCTATTTCCTATCCCTTGGATCCTCCCTTGTTTGGCCTACTGTTTGAAGGAAATGTTTTATTTACTGACATACTCAACACATTTTATTTACAGTGATATGGCATCAGACATATGGTCAAGGACCACACAGATATAGACAGGGGAAACCTGTTGTTGCCACTTCATGGGCTACTCTTTTCAATTAGCAGCAAGGGATCTTTTATATGCACCATCCCATAGAAAGGATAGTACATACCACAGCCTTTATTTCACCAGTTCTGGAGCACTGGCTGGAATGAGAAATAGCCCAATGTTTGCAGTTGCAGTGAGAAAACAGCAAGCATGTCTACCAAAAAGGTGGACTGAAGATGAATAGTTTAACAAAATAAACTAAGTATTTTCTGCTCCATATTGCATTCACGTAAAGGAAAAAAAAAGACACAAATGTTTATCTACATGTATACCTCAGCACATTCTTAAGTGTGGCTACTTGAAAGAAAGAAATCTTTTATTTAACGACGCACTCAACACATTTTATTTAGGGTTATATTGGCGTCTGACATATGGCCAAGGACCACACAGATTTTAAGAGGAAACCCACTGTTGCCACATAGGCTACTCTTTATGACAGGCAACAAGGGATCTTTTATTTGCGCTTCCCACAGGCAGGATAGCACAAACCATGGCCTTTGTTGAACCAGTTATGGATCACTGGTTGGTGCAAGTGGTTTACACCTACCCATTGAGCCTTGCGGAGCACTCACTCAGGGTTTGGAGTCGATATCTGGATTAAAAATCCCATGCCTCGACTGGGATCCGAACCCAGTACCTACCAGCCTGTAGACCGATGGCCTAACCACAACGCCACCAAGGCCGGTGTGGCTACTTGATGTCCAGCATACAGTTATAGTTAAGTTTCTCTCAGCAGCCTAGGCAACATGGCTTAGATGGACAGAAAAAACCCACTGTAGTGATATGCTGCTCCTATCAATAACCTACTTTATATGGCAGCACGTACCACAGCCTTTCAGAAACCAGCTGTGTAACACTAGCTGCTTGTCATTCACCCCCAACCTCAACAGGTTCACCATGTGGGATCGTTCCCATGACCCCAGGCGTCCACTCCACCATGGAGCCTTTTTGTCCAGCGGGATAAGTCTATATTACTGTGCTACGATATTTTCTTTTTTACTACATCTCCAGTAGTTTTAGGCTGGTTGACCTTTCAGTGTTGTGCATCTTTTCAGATGTCTGTGACAAACAGTTATTCTTTCAAACTGCTTCATCATATCTTAGACTAAATTCATTTGTCACAGGGACTTTTTTCACTCGAGGTAATGGAGTGAATATATAAACAGACCAAGGAACACAATTCAAAATTACTCATGTTTTGTGAGAATATAACACAGTCCCCGAAACAAAGCATATCACATCACACACACACACACACACACACACACAGACATACAGACGCACACACACACACACACACACCAAAGAAAGACAAAATCTATGGACAGTTTAAGCACAATGTTTATTTTGTAGCAGAAATTATTGTTTACACTTCATAAGGCAAATAGCTAATAAATCCTTATCAAATATTTAATTATGAACTATCAAACTAAAGCTCCAAAATATAAACAAAACTGAAAATTATAGCTATACTAGCATAAACAAAAAAATATTTTCTACATTTGTCTTGATTTTTTAAAAATGTTTATCATTAACATGCATCTTGGGTTACAATAATTGGTATCTTAATTCACATATTTAAATAGTAACTATTGTTGAGGACACTCGTATTTATCCAAAATAGCAATTCTTGCATTTTTCCCTTAAAAAAAGCTCACAAATCCTCGGCGCCTATAAAAGTTTTAATTGTTTACAGCAGCCAAATATGTTAAGTTTTGTTGTTTTAATCTTCAGTAAAATCAAACAGAATGTCAAAAATTTGACAATTTTATTACAACTTAAATAAAATCAAGAATAAAAGCTGTTCACCAGTGCTTACGCGTTTTGTTTCTTATTTACTGGCAACACAAAATCACAGAAAATATTCTGTTTCATATACTACTATTGTGAACACATTCTATAAACCCATACCACAGCAACTATGGTGTACTTGGGTTTTTTCACTCACAATGCGCCTATGAACATGTATTATTCAAAAGTTAATAAGATATAGCATGGCTTCATTGAAATTTAATATTACAGTAAAGTACTCTTGTAACAAACTGCAAGGGACCACACACACTGGTTCGTTATAGCAGTAGTTCCTTATACACATTTGTGGAAGTTAACTGTTTTCATTCAGGATGATTTTTAAAAAATTAAACAAGAATTAATATAAGTGCAGTTGTTTTGGATGCATTGTCATTAATGCTACTGATTGATAAAATACAAATAAGATAAAAATTATGATGAGTTTGTTGTATATACACTAATTTACATTGCAATTCACAATTTAGACAAACAAATTAGTTTGTTTTAACAATTAATTTGCTATACATAGTTTGTTCTATACATTAAAATTTATTACTATATAGGGGAAACAACGGGACTTTACAATCAGTTCGTTCTAACTGGTAGTTTGTTGAAAGCGTGTTCATTATTGTAATTTGACTTCCTGCTTAGAATATCGATGTCTGTACAATAACACAACATCATACAGGCCGATATAGTAGCTTCCAATCATTCATTATGTAGACTACTAAGCCTGTATGAGCTGGAATGAATAAATCCTACATAGGTTGACATAAAAAGGAAAGATTTGCTTTGGAAATAACAAGAATGATCTATTTTTATGCGTAAATTGTAAAAACTTTGGTCAAGATACAAATAAAATAGCAATACATGTACTCGGCTATATGGAATTTGAAATAAATTATTTCTCAATTTTTTTTAAACCCCACATACATATAACATGGATATTCCAACTAGTAGAGCCCAGTTAAAAGAATAATCAAATATGAATTTCAGATGGACAAACTACATGTGTATTAAAGAAAATACAATTCAAAACTCCATGACCAGACTGCTATCTTCACTATGGGCGAGTATGGTTTTATTTACATACTGACTAATGTTTTTACAAATTGTACATACAAACAGAACTCAATCCCACTGTTATTTCATGATTAACTCAAAACCCACCAACCCGCCCGCTATGAATCAGTCAGGTTTCACAAAATGTCAGATGGGCGTAGTTATATATTTTAAAATCAACTAGCTCTCCCATACATCACTGGCCTAATATGTACAAAATTAAATAAAATTTTAATACAATATTTGGAAATTAAAGAATCCAACTTATTTCCATCATCCAATTATGGTATAAAATAGCACTCCAATCAAGCAAAAAACTGTAAAGCAAGAACAAATATGTAAACTGTTAAAACGCACACTATGTATTTTATAGGAAGTGGCCATTCAAATATTATGCAATGTGCAATTGGTGGGCATAGGTCCAAATGTTATGTGGTGTTAGAGGGGGTAGGTGGGTGTACTGAACAGCATTACAATAACAAACATTTTTGATTTAGTCAAATGTCTTTTTCTTATAAATATTTTTTTTAATTTGTTTTGTTCAACGACACCACTAGAACACATCAATTTTTTCATCATTGGCTATTGGATGTCAAACATTTGGTAATTTTGACACAATTTCAGAGGAAACCCCCTACATTTTTCCATTAGTAACAAGGGATATTTTATATGCACTTTCCTACAGACAGGACAGTAAATACCACAGAATTTGATATACCAGTCGTAGTGCACCTGTTGCGATGAAACAAAACCCCAATCAGATAATGGGTCCACTCTGTAGGTGATTTGATCCTATGACTCAAGCACCTCAAGCGAGGACTCTACTGACTGAACTAGATCCAACATAGCAGCAAAGTATACTGACTGAACTAGATCCAACATAGCAGCAGAGTATACTGACTGAACTAGATCCAACATAGCAGCAGAGTATACTGACTGAACTAGATCCAACATAGCAGCAGAGTATACTGACTGAACTAGATCCAACATAGCAGCAAAGTATACTGACTGAACTAGATCCAACATAGCAGCAGAGTATACTGACTGAACTAGATCCAACATAGCAGCAGAGTATACTGACTGAACTAGATCCAACATAGCAGCAAAGTATACTGACTGAACTAGATCCAACATAGCAGCAGAGTATACTGACTGAACTAGATCCCATCCCTTCTCTCTTATGAATGCTCTGTCATAGCAGCAAAGTATACTGACTGAACTAGATCCAACCCCTTCTCTCTTATGAATGGTCTATGTCATAGCAGCAAAGTGTACTGACTGAACTAGATCCAACCCCTTCTCTCTTATGAATGCTCTATGTCATAGCAGCAAAGTATACCGACTGAACTAGATCCAACCCCTTCTCTCTTATGAATGCTCTATGTCATAGCAGCAAAGTATACTGACTGAACTAGATCCAACCCCTTCTCTCTTATGAATGCTCTATGTCATAGCAGCAAAGTATACTGACTGAACTAGATCCCACCCCTTCTCTCTTATGAATGCTCTGTCATAGCAGCAAAGTATACTGACTGAACTAGATCCCACCCCTTCTCTCTTATGAATGCTCTGTCATAGCAGCAAAGTATACTGACTGAACTAGATCCCACCCCTTCTCTCTTATGAATGCTCTATGTCATAGCAGCAAAGTATACTGACTGAACTAGATCCAACCCCTAAACTCTTATGAATGCTCTATGTCATAGCAGCAAAGTATACTGACTGAACTAGATCCCACCCCTTCTCTCTTATGAATGCTCTGTCATAGCAGCAAAGTATACCGACTGAACTAGATCCCACCCCTTCTCTCTTATGAATGCTCTATGTCATAGCAGCAAAGTATACTGACTGAACTAGATCCCACCCCTTCTCTCTTATGAATGCTCTATGTCATAGCAGCAAAGTATACTGACTGAACTAGATTCCATCTCTTCTCTCTTATGAATGCTCTATGTCATAGCAGCAAAGTATACTGACTGAACTAGATCCCACCCCTTCTCTCTTATGAATGCTCTGTCATAGCAGCAAAGTATACCGACTGAACTAGATCCAACCCCTTCTCTCTTATGAATGCTCTATGTCATAGCAGCAAAGTATACTGACTGAACTAGATCCAACCCCTTCTCTCTTATGAATGCTCTATGTCACAGAAGCAAAGTATACTTTTACAAAAATAAAATGACATAATATTTGAATGGCCTTAATCATATTCCAAGTATTAACATCAAAATACATTTACCCAACACCTAATATATTATAGGGACCTTATTATACAAAGAGAAAACTAAAAGATATTACATCTATTGAACAATATGCATTTGAAGTATAACTTCAAGATCAAACAAAACTAAATACATATCGACATCTGTCAACAAATATTATTTACATCGTACCATAAAGCACTAACTAGCACACACTACTCAAAGTGCTGCTATCATGCACACAAATATCACTGGTGTGTGTTGCGTCTTTCACATGATTAAATTTCTAACACAAAAAGTCATCAACTTTCTTGTTGAGTAGTTCTGTCAGTTACTGAAATGATGGAAACATTTAATAATACCTATCACCATAAACTGGAAACATAACAAACATGATACACAATTACATTGTAGGAAAATATATTTTTTTAATTGCTCTACATTTCAAATTTGTAAAACAGAATTGCTCTGTATAAACCTAACACATGAAGGTAATCTGAATTGATAACATACATTTTATAGTTTTGCTCAAATGTATACAATATTATACCAATAATATTGACAATTTGTCAGTAAGAATGAAATGATACTCGAGCTTAGTTTCATAAACTGGAAATACAGGAGGGTTGTTATATAATGATGATATGGATGGGCAAAGTTTCTAGTGAACACAACTTCTAGTGTTCAGTAGAAATAGCTGTGTATATGTAGGTGTTCACTGATAATTATAATCTGATTATTGAACATACATAGTTTATGTATAAAACACAGCTACTAGTGTTCAGTAACAGCTGGAGTCTTTTAATTTATCCGGAAATATACTGGTCAGACTGACTAATAAAAATATACTTTAAAAAGTAATCAGTATTATTTTGCCAGTGTCATTCAGGTTTAGACATTAAAACATTGAATACAAATCATGGCATCAGTAATACAGATTGCCTCTAAAGAAATTAGTTTCTTGCAAATTTATATAAGATATATGTATATACATGTATGTACCAACAAGATGGATAATCACTTAACAATTCTTAACAAATATGTCTTAATCTACTAAATCAGAACAGAACTGAGAGAATTAGAAATGAATGATTGAGATGTTAAGCTGTTCTCACAATTAACATAAATGAAATATTAGTACCTTAGACCATAACACAAATACTAACTAATGTCTCAGAGATAACAGTTTAATGAAAGAGAAAAATAACTAGCATAAATAATGTATTAGCACTTGTTTCGTAAAACAAATACAAACTACTAATAATGTCTGGTCATTATATAAAAAAATAAAAGGTTAAAGAAAAAAAGAAGAAAAAAAACCCACACACAAAAAAAAGAAAAAACAAAAACAAAAGCCAATTACGGTTGCATAACAAAATATTAACACTTTGTGTCCATAAACTGCTGACATGGTCTGACATTATACACAGAATAGCAGGTTGATTGAACAAAAAATAAACACACCTCATAACAATTAGCATAAATCAAATATATGCACTTTTACCATACTACAAATAAAAACTAATGACAATTATTACATACAGAACAATAGGTTAATGAAAAAAAACTTGAGAAAAAAAAAGAAGAAAAAAAATATCAAACCACCACCAACAACAAAACAATTAGCATAATTCTAATATTAGTGTTTTTTGCCATAACACAAATATGAACAAATGACAATAACATTATTTCAAGAACCAAAATAATTTGCTTATTTTTGTACCCAGAAATATTAATACATACATGTACATACATATTTTATACGCGTGCGTGCACACACACACACACACATATACACACAAAATATCTACCTAACAACCACATGGTAAGTATGTTGCAACAAATCAATTTTTATTTTAAGTGTGACCTTAAATAAAACATGTTTAACATGAAATATATTCATATTTTTAAAGTAAGTGTTGATCAACATTTCATCAAACAACACAGAATGATTCTACATAATGGTCACTTTTCTATTAGTAAGTATAACTATAGCTGTATCGTGAAATGGCTCTACTTAATTTGTACTATATTTGTTTTCATGACCAAACATTTGCAAACAGTACAGGATAACATTCTGATCACATTTTAAATCAAGAAAAATAATAATTATTTAATGACAATCCAGCAACTTAAAACTACACGTAACAATTGTTCAATATGTGGTGATTGTACATTTAGTCTGTAGAGAAAGGAAAATCCTGATAAACCACCAGATTAAGCATATTAATTAACAACAAAAGGTCTTTTCAGATTCACTTTCACACAGACAGGATAACACATACCATGACCTTTAAGTCATAGAGAAATGGGCCAGTCAAGGAAGATTGATCATTTGACCCATCATATTACATTTTAAATAAAAATAATGATTCAGTACAGTGCAAACCTTGTTAATCAGACTCATATCTTCAACTTTCAAAATGTAACCTCTAGAAACAGAAAGCTTAATGTAGGCCAATTTGGACTATATAGAAAATGGCCTCTTAAGACATGGCTATTTGATAGAGATGGCCACTTCATCATGAACTCGAATTTGGTCTTCAAAACAAATATAATTTTGGTGTGTGTGTGGGAATGTTCTTTTTGCATGTGTGTTTTTAATTTAAAAGAGTATTAAACCATTAAATTGATTTAAAGTACAATATAATTTTCTGGTTTAAACATACACATTTAAACAGGATTCCTTCAATATATCACATAACATATATTGGAAGCAACATTCTCTGATAATATACAAAGTATGTTAATTAAAATACTTTCACAAGGAAAATGTCATAGAAATGAATTGCACACAAAACGTTTCACCAAACATTTACAGAATATGAAAACCTGCTCATAATTGTAATTTTAACAGATCAGAAAAAGTATCTATACAACAAATTAACTAACTATCTATAAATCATAAAAAGATAATCAAGCTTAAGACAGCAATGTAGTGAAAGCTCAGTCATTCAATATTGATATAAAAATGCATGCACGAATGAGTGGATAAAACATGTACTATAATAACTACATTCTTTCAAGGAAATTACAGATCGGAGAACTGTCATAAATATCTTAAATACTTTTTCAGTGTTCGAGATTAAAATTTTTGGCCAGTATCCCAGTTGAATACTAACATTTCAAAATCTGGTATCCCACCTGAGAATTTAGTATTATATGGCATCCCAGTAAATTCTGGTATCCCTGGGATATCGGGATACCGTTAATCTCGAACACTGTTTTTGTTACAGTAAACATGACATCAACTACTGGTACATCTCTATGGCATATATAAACCTACTTTTTAAATAACTCAAATTAGTGTCATCTTTCAACACCAAAACTGATCACATCATTAAATATAAAACGTGAAAACCGTACCAAGACAATAATCAAAAGATTTGGCATATTAACATTTTCAATTTCAGTGGTGTCATATATTCTAAACATGAAACAAAAAACTACATGGTGCTGTATTCAGACATTAAAGTGACCATAACAGAAACAATTAATTAGCTCAGTGTATTAGTTTTAGATTATCAAAACAGTTTTCATTCCACTTCATTATTTACACTATTAAAGATGCAATGTACACTTTTAGCAAACATATACAGTCTGAAACGTTCTATAAAAAAGAAGGCAAGACCATATGTGACAGACAATCATATGACAAATATTTAGAAACCTGTAAATGAAACAATATAATGAAGAAACTTTATCCACAAAGAATTGATAAAATGATGCATATTTACACTGACCGTAGGTATGACCAGTAACCATAGGTATGGAATATAAAGTAATATATGCATTGGTAAATGAGAGTGGTCATATATTTAAACACTAAAATGTGAAGAAATAGGATAAATGTGAAACAGAAGAATTTTTTAAATGCACATATATACATGTCACCAATGCAACTCATACTGTACAATAATGCTAAGCACAAGGTATTAACAAATATGCAGACTGAAAAATTAACACAAAATTCCATCCCATTGTTATTTACATGCCAAGTTTGTTCACACAAATTTACATACATATATTTTCATTGATCACAATTATCGGAAAAAAAAGGTAGGCACATACAAGTCATAATTTTTATTATCATTTAAAAAAGCAACATCTTTCTAATGAGTAGGCCTAGTCAACAAAAATTAATATGAAAGTAACTACAACAAATATTTTGGATGGCATTACATATACACAATGGCATTAAAAATTATGTACAAAAGATAAAACATAATTAAACTTATTTACACTGATCATGCATATGGAGTATGGACTAATTAATTAAATATCCAACAATTTTTCAAGATTTGGTCATCAATTTGTAGATTTTACCAACTTTCTTTCAAAATGCCATATCATATTTGTACTAATGCAAATAAAACCACTTTATATGTTTTCTCAACATCATGAACAAAAATGGAAATATGATATAGTTTAATTTGCTATATTGATCTTGCAAAAATTAGCAGTACTTAGCTTGTTGTGGCATCAATGTTTGTTTCTTCTTCACTTTGTAATGGCAAGTTTCAATTTCTTCAATTCATGCATATTTCAATGTTTTCTTATGCATCACTGATGATAAAAACCATATGAATTTTCATTTAATATGTTTTCAGACTTGTCAAGTATCTGCAGTAGGTGGCCATGAGGAATGTTGTTTTTTCTCTCAGACATTGTAGGTATAGACCTTGATTCCATGTCTGTCCAAGAAACAAGGAATGTCTTCTGGTTTACATAGCATAATTTTTTTCAAGTACAGTACTAAAGTGCCTAATTGATCACCAGTAATCAAGTTCACAGCAAATGCTAGTTCATCAACATTCCCATCAACATTGTCAGCTGCGTCGGTGGTAATATACATACATTTTCCTTGCACATAATTTCTAGTCTCTGTAAAACATGGTACAGACACTTCACTAGCAGTTATCATACTGTTTTGAATAAACATGGCTGTTTTGAGTTCTTCTACTTCAAATATTTCTAGAGTGAAAAGCTTTTCTTCAATTTCTTTTGCAGCACTTTCTGTGAAGTTTGCATCTTTTTGCTTTTTTGCATGACTGATCAAACGAATTAAACCACTAATGAAAAAGTCACACTTGAAAATGCTCGTGAACTTTTCTGAAAGTACTTCATTTCTTTTCAAAGAAATCTTTTCTACAACCATCTCAGTCAACAGTTTAGGTTGGTATTTTTGTGGAAGCGATTTAATAGCTTTTACTGGGTCAAAGGTTTCAATGCCCATATCTTTTGAATCCAACATAAAGAGAAGCTTCAGAGAACTTACCCTTTCCATAAAGTATTTATTATCTGACATCACCAGAGCTGATGAGTCTGTCAAAGCATAATCTGTGTTGGGCAAGTATAGGTGTTTCACATGTAAATCTTTCTTTTCATCAGTCTGCAGACAACGGAATAAAGGTTTCACCAACTTTTTCAAAATGTTTCGTTGTATGGTCTTCAGCTTTCTACCTTTTGTATCTTCATGTATTTTCTCCAGTATTAATGCATAGTGATTAGCAGTTACTAATTGCGATGCTCCGAGTCTGTGAAACAAATGAAAGAACTTACCATAGACTGATGGAGCTTTGTACAAGTACAAATCAATCACTTCACTTCGTTCTGGTTCAGTAACAACATCCTGTGCTTTCACAGACAGACCTTCATCAGGAAGATACACAGTTGCATATGTGCTTAGTTCTTCAACATCAAAGTCACTTAATTTAGTTTTGTGAAGGTATTCATACAGAAGGCACATAATTTTTTTAACAAACCTCCTCATCTCGTCTTGTAAACATGAACCATCTCTTTCCTGCATGTAAGAGCAAATATTTTGCATATGTTTTATGACCCTTTCTTTTGGTGGTGTATGATGCACACGCATTTTATAAATACTCATATAGAAAAATTCTAGTGCATTACTTGCAGATTCACAAAGTATGGGGTAAGTTGACCAAATCTGATAAACTGAATAGTGACATGCTGAACCTTCAAATGCTATCAACTTATTCCCACAATGAAACTGAGGAACAATGCTCAACATATTCTTTCCATCATGGTGTTTAGAAATATCCAGGGGAAGAATAAACCTGATAGTTTTAATTCTAGAATAGAGAGCCATTTTTCTTTCCCGTGGTACAGTTAAAATATGACGAATGAGCACATCTGACATTTTAGCAACATCTGGGGTTATGCCTGCCCAACCTTTCTGTTCCACCTTGTTTGCATATTCAACAAACTTGTCTTCTGATACCTCATTTATCATACCAGCAAGAACCAGGAAATCATGCCATTCCTCACCATCAAACTGATGTGGTGGGAAGTCTGATTTGTCACACATAACTCGGAATACTACTTCTTTTTTGCTATAAAATCGGTTTGCTCTGTGGAGTGTACCATCTTCTGTCTCAATAAACTTGACATTTTTCAGTTTTTCAATTAATACCTTTTGATCATCATCAAACTTCAAACGTTTTGCTAAAAGAGGAAATTTGAGGTACTTTAAATGTTCAAGTTTTGCTTCTCTGGGAAATAAATCAAAATATGGAAGAAAATATGAACTA
Organism: Gigantopelta aegis; assembly: GCF_016097555.1. Lineage (NCBI taxonomy): Eukaryota > Metazoa > Mollusca > Gastropoda > Neomphalida > Peltospiridae > Gigantopelta > Gigantopelta aegis. The sequence continues at coordinate 60,371,128 of NC_054708.1, read as the reverse complement.
TAAAGTTCAAATGAACCTACCAATTTCATAACCAGAAAGGAATACAGCTTTGACATCCCATCTTTTTCTTTCAAAAGTGTGACATTTGATTCAGAACTCCAAGCATCAGTCCCATTTTCTGGAACAGAGCTTTTTTTTTCAATCAGTACAACTTCTTGGCATTTTGCGAGTGATGTGCAAGAATGATTTAGTGTTTCAAAAAACCTGAGTTTTCTTATCCTTAACCGACAGTGATCAGCTTTAAACCCTGCTTCAAATGTTTTCACACTGTCTGAAAAGTACTTTAAAAATGTTGGTCCAAATCTTCTACAAAATTCCTCTTTGTACTGATATAAAACCAAGAGATCAAGCAATTCTTTTGGATTTAATGGGCTTGCTACCAGTGATATAGCAAGATGAGAAGCTCCATCTGACTGACCAAACACTGAACAGTCCAGTTTAGGTACTACAATACTGTCCAGTGCTGTGTTAAGTGTGGGAGTGGTTACAGTAACACAATGCAGTACCTTCATTGCATCCTTGATGGGAAACAGGTATTTCTTTGTGACTAAATTTGACCCTGCAGTACTTTCAGTAGAGTCACAACTCCATGTAACAGGTAACAGACTCCAGTCCTGCAGTAATTCTGTGACAAGTCTTTTGTTTGTCATCTCGCATCTACTTTGTTCAGGTAATTCACCATCAACCTCTTCTGATGTCAACATTTCAGCCTCTTCTGATATTGCACTGTCTACCTTTTTGTGTTCTGTGCCTTTAGCAATGACTGATTTTGAGAGAAAATCCCACAATCTCCTAATCCATGACTCACTTGGTTCATTCATCCATGTGACCGACCGACCCAAGTGAAAAACTGAGGGGTCCAGTGTCTCGGGCAACAACTCTGCAAATATTTTGATATCCAAGTATCTTAACTGAGGAATCTCAGTTGATGTTTCTTTGAATAAATTGATGAGAGACTGTTCCATCAATTTATTAGAAGAACCATGTAGTAAGTCAGTATAGTCAGTGACAAGAATTGGATTCTGCTTTGTAAAAGCATTCAACTGTCCAGAATGTGTCAACAACAGTGGCAATCCTTCCAATTCATCCCAGAAATTGTCTCCTTTTTGGCAGAATTCAATCAAGCATTTTACCAACTGCAGTTCTTTGAGTGGGGTGTTCTCAACGTGATCTGGTAGAGTGCCAATGGAACATTTACCAGGGAGATTTGTTTGCTTGTATGATTTTAAGAATGTCACAACATTTTCTGGTGTAGCTAATAAAACTTGATCTTGCAAACCAGCATGTTGTAAATTTTCAAATATTCTCTTTGGAGCTTCAATTAATCGTATACCAATTTCTTTCAAGATACAGATTAACTTCTCTTTTTCACTAATCTTCCTCTTCTGGTTCTTATTCAGGTGAAGATTCTCTGCAAAGTTCACCCCTGTTTTACGACTTTGTGGAGCACTTTTATTGTGAGCGACAAAAAAGTCATCAAGATAACAGAAATACCCTGGGAATCCATTGTTGACAGTTGCTGAAATACTTTTAAGCCTGACCACCTCATTGCTAATCTGACAATTCTTTTTTTTGTTTTTGTTCTGTCTGTTTTTGGTTTGTAAAACAATAAACATGGGTAATCGTCTATTAACAATTTCTTGATAGAAGGCAACAGCCAGTGATTTCCATGGTTCAGTTTGGCAGTTCTCAACGTCTGGAAAAAGATCATTATATTTTTGTATGGCATTCGAAGCACAGTCGCAACACAATTCCTTCTTTCCTCCACAATAAGCATAATGTTTGGCCTTCATAGCCTGTAATGCTGAGAGATAAGCAGGCACAAGCAAAGCTGTTGCAATCTGATTATTCCAAGCTGTTTTATAGTCCTGTTTTCTAATCCACAGATTTCGTCTGGTCTCATGATCCAAAGCAAAATGTCCATTAACATGTACAGGAAGTCCCGTTTCAATAGGTAATGGAAGCATGCAAAAGGCATGTTTTGTAGTAGTGTCTGGGACTGAGTCTAGTTCTAGATTCACAGCTATACCTCCTTGAGGAAGATAACGGATGTCACCATTTGCCCATGCTTCTGAAAGAAGTTCAGGTACAGGATAATCAGTGGAAAATCCTGCTCTGTGTACAACAAGCCAGTTTTTCATGTCTATTCTCATTGTCCTTGATATTTAGTTCCAGCTGTATTTCAAATGGAGACAAATCTGTCATACCGATATCCATACTAAAATCATCAACATTTTCTGCTTGAGTTTCCAGATGTTCCACAAATCCTTCTTGCTTTCTTTTATATTTTTTGCTAATCTCAGTTTGTACCATATATTCAACTTCCATAGTGCCATCTTCTGCAACTGATGCAATGGAAATCTTCTTCACATTATGCAAGAAGAGTAGCGATTCAAACATATCTTCCTTGAATCCATCCAACAACTGGACAACCTTTTCTGGGTTGACAGCATCAGCTATTGAAGTTCTATCTGTGCGAAGTGGCAAACGAAACAGTGTACCTTGGTCTATCATCTGTACTTGAGATGTAGGAAAACTTGAAAACACATCTTGATATTCATGTCTCAAATTCTGTTTAACTTCTAATCTGGCTCCAGGCGTGAATTTATTTGCACCTTCAATAAAATTTAAGGTTGGATCTAAGATGCATAGTGTTTCTTTTGTGCCAGGACCAACAGTGAGTAAGCATGGGACATCTGTCAAGTGATACACACAGTTAAAACCTACACCATACTGTCCAATTTTCAGTGGGTCTTCTGATTTGCTTCCAAGTCCTAGTTTTTGAATACCAGTAAAATCTCTCTCTGTGAAATAACTGTCATTGTACACACACAAAGCTGGTCCCTGTAACTCAGACCATGTATCTCCAAATACTCTCTCAGATGGGTGTGTTCTGAAGTCTTTTATAAACATGATTTCAGTTGCTTTTGCATCATCAGCATTTTGTAGAAGTTCTTTCATAAAAGCAGAGTCCAAAGGATAGACTGAAAGGATATTTCTTATTCTCCTAGGTAGATCTTCATGCTGACCAAATGGAGTGAACTCTTGCATGAAGTGTTGTAAATGTTGTGCTCTTTTTGTATTTATGCCAAGCATTTTAGCTATTGACAGAGAAATTTTTGGATGTAAAATTTTCAAAGAGCTATCTTCTGTCATTTCATAGTCATCCATACACAGCTCACTAATTGGGTGAAGACATCCTTCTGTATCAGGCAATTTAAGGAGTGCTGCATCTTCTGCAGTTTCCTCAGATGAACTCTGATTTATCAGGTCTGCCATCAGTGTGGCTGCATTTATAATGCATGTTAAATCTCTGCCTATAACAAAACTATTTTTGTATTTTTTAGCAATCATTTCAAAGATGTTCTGCAGGTCATGTTTGGATGCACAATGCTTTACACCTAAAATCTTCAAAAATGCTGTATGATTCTTTAACATTCCATCAACTTGATAAAGATATGGGTCAAGATTATAGTCCAATTCCATGACTAGTTGTTTTGGTGAAAGAAATCTCCCATCATGCCACAAGACATTTTTATCCTCAAGTTCCCTTGCTATTTCTGAGCTTTTACTCTCACCTTGAAGGGGATTATTTTGGTCTTTGGGAGTATCCAAGCATGCATCATTTAAGAAACAATAGATGTCCTGAAACGCTCTCTGTACTGTCCATTGTTTCACTTTTTCATAGTCCAGTGTGCTGGAACACAGTTGAAGAAGTTGATGAATGACAGTACTAGCTGAAATTTGCTTCTTTCCTTTAATTCCGAGCCATGTCAACATATCTCTGTTCGAAAACATCTCCAATAAATTTTGATCCAAAATTAACTCCATACTTCCAACAAGTCTAACTGTCTTTTTATAGAATAAGTCAAGTGGTTTTGCCAGCACAGACTGATGCTGATCTCCTTTCCAAGGAAATAACCATCCAGATGGTTTCTTCAACACTGGAATAAAGTTCTCATTGATTATCTGTTCTTTAATATCTTCTGGACATGTTTCATACCTCTTTTTGTTTTTTAGTTTGTCTTTACTATCATTATTTTCAGTTAAATGACAGAAATAGTTCAGCACATTAAGACACCTCTCATTTGCCTGTTTGCTATTAGTAACATTCAGAACCTTTATAGATTGAATTCTTTCCAAAATGTCAGCCCAGTTCAGGTTGTCCTTCACCATTCCAAGACATTCGAGTGCTCTCAAGGCTTCGTATGTGCTAAAATCACCTGCACTTTCTTCAGGAAAACGTTCATCAGCATCGCTAAACAGCCAAGAGGCCTTGCCCCCTGGATGGACAAGATCCTGTGGTCGCTTTAGTGTTCCCACTGGTCTAGTTGGAATACATGGAATTCCTTGAATCAACTTCTTAATCTGGTCATTGGTTTGCAGCAAAGCATACATGATAAACTGATTTCTGTTATTCTGGTCCCAGTAAGCATCATTAATGTTTTCAAAAATGATAGTTTCAAAGAATGCTGAGGTAGATAACACTTTCTGTTTAAACTCATCATAAAATCCCATAGATATGAAGCCATCAATGATTTCTTCTGGCAAGTCGATAACAATGTCTCTTTTCTGGAAATTTACCAAAGCTTTTAATGCAGCAGTCCCAATATTTTTGTCAAATCGCAATGAAGGATCCAAAAAAACTGCATTCTGAAATGATGTCCACTGTTCCACTGTAAGTAAATATCTGCTTCTCTGTAGTAAGAGCCAATTTATAAAATGCTTTTTGAAGAGAGATGTTTTTAACCATACTCTTTGGCCAAAGACTGTATGCTGCTTCACTGTCTTGCATACCCATTTTTCTGAACTCGTCAATCAATTTTACAATAGCCAAACAGACAGCATCTGACCATAGTGCCTCATTCCATTCAGCCTCCAGGCATAATTTATCATCTTCTGTCTTCACACAAAGCTGTCTTCTGTCATTAGTCAGTGCAAATGTACCATTCACATGCATCTGTAATGGAAATGTAATAGGCAATGGAAGAAAGCAGAACAAGTGACCATTTGTATAAAATCCAGAAGGGCATTCCTTCAATGGCAGAAGTCTAATACAATCCTCTTCTTTCTTGTACAAGACTGAAACTGCAGCAAGGGGAAGCAACCCTTTTAACTTCTTAGACTTTGCAAATATAGCAGATTCTTCCTGGCCACTAACCCAGGCAATAATCCAGCTTGTTTCCGAAGATGTAGATTCTAGGTTGAACAGTTCTTCTGCAGTCTGAGAAACTGAGATTTTAATGTTTATCTGTTCTGCAATGGAAACACTTTGTGAAGATTCAGCATTACATTCCTCATGCCACTTGTTTGTCATGTAAGATAGAACAGATTCATTCAAATGAACTGAGTGTTCAATGTCAGTTCGGCTAACTTCCATTATTAAATGTGGGTTTGATGCATTCACTGCATCTTTTGGCAAGTGATATAACTTCACCTTTTTTACACTTTGCAAAAATAGCAAGAGGTTTCCAGCCCCTGAGAAGAATACATTGATCAGATTATTCATTTCGTCTGTAGAATAATGTAACTGGCTAATTTCACTCTTTGAAGCCTGCTCTTGGGTTCTCAGTGGAAAGCGAAAAAGGGTGCCAGGACAACATTGACCATTTTCACTATTGATCCCTATTTGACATCCAAACACACCCTCAAATGGTTGAAACTGACCTTTAATTGTTTTTACCATCACTTGATTTTTCTTGGTACTCAAATCTGCCTTCATTCCTGGCTTTCCGAGGTATGATGTATGTGGGTCAAATATTACAACTGTGTTACCACTAATAAAACTGGGGACATCCGTTAGGTTGTATATGGAATTGAATCCAAGTCCAAACTTTCCAATCTTCCTGGGGTTTTCTTCTTTTGTTGCACCACTAAGCTTTGTAATATTTTTAAAATCACTGTCCTCAAACTTAGCATCATTGAAGGCCCAAAGAGCAGGTCCCTGCAATGAGTCCATGGTTTCCTTAATAAGAAAACTTCGAGCACTGTTATTTTCTCTTTCATCATATAGAAACAACACCTCATTTGCTCCAGCATCGTCAGCATTTTGAATTATTTCCTTTGGCACAGAAAACCCATCTTTATATCCTTTTAGTAGGTTTTTCAATCTTGTTGTCAAAGGTTCTTTTTGAGACCAATCTACTCCAAACACTTCAGTGTCTTCCATGACACGATTGGTCAGCGAACAAACTCCAAGTTCAATAGCTGTAGCTTCTGCCACATCTTCATGTATATACCAAATGGCATCATCTCCTGTATCTTGATCAACTGGATTTTCTTTAAGCCAATGGGCATTGCAGTATGTGCACTTGTCAGCTGTCATTAATTTCAACTGTTTATCTATTGTGTGAATTGGAATCAAAATCTGCTTTCTGTCTACATTAGTGTTTGTCTTTATCTCATTTAGAATCTGCAAAACAAGTGCCAGATCTTTCTTACTATCAGTTTCACTAATCCCACCCTCATCATGTTTGCTTTTAATTTCCCCCAGGACATCAAGCAACATGTCTGGTGTTTGATGTGAGGCACTGCCAAGTGAAACAAACAACTCCTTTAAACCTCTCAAATGTTTTGGCAAGCAGTACCTGAATGGATGAAGATCAACATCATGTTCTGATGTTTCAATCCACAAGACATTTGGTTTCTGAAATTCACTTTCAGACTCTATCCATACCAATCTTGCATCCTTCAGTTTTTCTTGAATATTTTGTGGTAATGGCCGACTATTGTAAAGATGTTTAAATGATGAATTTATTATTGTTATGACCTTGTGATACTCATCTTCATTCATGGCTTCAACAGCATTTAGAATATTATTTGCCACTTTGTCCAAAATTGGACTTTTATTCCAACCAAACATGTTTGCAATGTTGTGAGAAACCTCATCAGCTGCTACTAGACAGGTTGAACCCACCAGTGGATGGTGCTGGATGCAAGTCATCTCATTAGGTCGGCCTAGAGTGCAATGGATGTACTCACTATAAAGCTGCAGCTTCTCAGGGTAGTTTGTGGGTTTTGACAACAAGACAGGAACCCACTGAACAGACAAAGCTGGTTTCAAATCTACCAATGACAATGCATCAACATGTTTGCAAAGAAACTTTAGGACAGCATGTGCCTTTTTCACAGCTTCATCTTTTAATCCAGATATTAACAACTGTTCTACAGTTTT
>NC_054708.1:60335220-60363754 GCF_016097555.1 Gigantopelta aegis | reverse complement strand
TCTCAGCATGTGTTCACCTAAAATGAGAAGTACATACATTTGAATATGGATATTATCATATGATAAATTGTTTTTTAATCAAGATATATCACAATATGTTTTCTGTATCATAATTACCAGACCGAATTACTGTTTATGAATTAAGTAGGCACTCACGTATTATGATGGATGGCTCTTTATTGTCTAGTCAGGCCAGAAACAATACAACACTTGTGTATTGTTATACTTACAGTGCCAAATATAGACTTGACCTCAAAGTTTCTTAGTAAGGTCAGAATGTACTGACAATTACTACTGGATTTAACCTTACTGTTCGTAATCTGTAATAGTGGGGTGGTATTAATACTGCAGTATTTTTATTGTAAAATAAGGAAATACTCCAGTCTTTAAAATATTGGTCTTTACAGTAGGGTGGTCTTAGAACTGGGGTTTTCATTAGGTAGGGGGTTTTTTCTCCTATTTTTCTTAGTTTACGTGCTCTGTGCACTTTGCTAAATATGTTAACTTCAAGCCCTGTTTGAACTTTAAAATAAAATAAATGTTTTCTTTCAATTAAATTCATTAAACATTTTAAATTAATAAATTTAAATTTTGTTTTACCATACATAGAGATGAACATTTATAGATTAACTATAACTCAAGTTTCATTAATGTAGGACTTATAGAAATGAAGCCAAAAACAATATTTTGATGTTGTTGCCATTGCTGTTACCTTATTGCCTTTTTACTGTATAAAGGCGGAAACTGTGATACAATGCTCCTGGGGACCATACACCTATAGCATTTTTCTACATAAAATCACTATCAAAACATTTTTTGACAGTGTGCTCAATTAATGATCATACTTGTAAAAAAAATTGTTTTTACTAAAGGCTATCTTACCATTTTTAGCCATGTGTTCAAGTTTCCTCAGTACCTCTTGATCTATATTATCAGCAATGACTTTTCTTTCCAATCTAGGAAACAAATGAGCTTTTCCAGGACAAAAAACCACCTTCGCTGGTAAAGTTACAAAGCTGCCATCTGTCACTGGCAGCAGCTCTAGCCCATGTAAACAGCTTGAATCAAACTTCAGAATGAATGTGAGGAGGTTTAGACGATCATCTCGTGAGAATGTCTTGTACGTATTGTTGGATCTCAACAGAGTACACAGAGTCTGACATTCAACGTACATTGGAGATATCGCTGAATACTTCTTAACAGTGGCCAACAGATCAGAAGGCAGCACCACAATGTTTCTGTTGTATCTTCTGTATGTTTCTGTAACAGTCTGTTGTACTTTCAAGGGAACATCATCTCTATATACGGCCAGCACAGAGTCCTGTAGACAAATCCATTTTCCTTGCTGGTTGCTAGTGTACAGAACTGGAAGTTGCCACAATTGTTCATAAAAAGGTTGGAGAATTAAGTTCCAGTTTTCTCTGACAACTGATGGGAGTGGCAAACTGCTGTAGACATGTTGTACATCTTGGGGACTGTTACCATTAGACTTTGAATATGCAATCTGCCGCAGGACAAGTCTTACATAGACTTCAGGAAGAACCTCTTTCACTAGACATTTATTCCACTGAACTGATTTGTCCAGGTGACTATGGGTTCTCTCTTGGTCTGTTGTCAGCCATTTCACATAAGCCCGATTCTGGCTTAGTGCAAAGAATCCATTGATGTGGACTGGAAGTCCAGTCTGGTTCCTTGCATCCAACGGCAACGGAAGAAAACAAAAGACATGACCATGAAAATTAGCGTCATGATGAAGAGGTGTTGCCATGCCAACATATGGCGAGTAAGACAAATCAGTATCATGGAGTAACTTGGAGAACACCTCAGAAACCTGTCCACCCTTATAGAAGTTTGTAACAATCCATTCTTCAGTTGAGGTGCCTGAAGATTCTGACTCCGTCTCAATTAATATTTGCTGGTCACTCTGGATAGATTTTTCTGGCAGATTGGTTCCAACATCTTGGATCTTAGATAAAAATATTTCTCTGCTCTTGCGAATGTCATTCAGACAACTAGGAGCAATTATTACTGAGAAATCTGAATGTATTTCCTCCAAATGATCTTTCTTTTTCAAATGGATTGATTCGACATATTTCAAAAACAAAAGTGTAATTTTGGCCTCTGCCTGGAAGGTGCAGAATAAATCTTCTATTTTGGACTGATCATAAATGTTGTCGCTAAGGGATGAAGTGGTACTTCTCAATGGAAACCAGAACATGGTTCCTCGGAATTTGCCTTCAGTAAAGACCTCAGGTGAGAAACCAAAGTTACCACTGAACACATCCAAGCAGGCCTGCTGTGATGTAGCATCCAAGTTAGCCAACTTTTTCATCAAGCAGACTTTATTCACAGACTGATGTGGGTTTATAAACAAAATATATTTTCCACTCAGCACACAGGGCCAGTCTGCAATGAAATAAAATTATATTTTTAATATTTTTTGTGGGATACATTAATTAAAAACCCCTGAAATGCAATGACAAATTGAAGAATATTTAACAGATATCTAATGTTATTAGAATTGATCCTACTTTGTTCGTCTACAGTGATTTTAAGTGAGGTCATACCTATACGGTTTTGTTGTCCCACCTTGACAACAAAAGGCAAGATATTGGAAAGCGCTCCACAATTGCATTGCACCCAGGGGAAGCTGGACAAAAGCTTGCTCTGAATGTGCACGTAAAGCACTATGACCTGACCTGACCTGACCTGACCTGACCTGAAAGCACTCATTTGATGGATTGATCCCTGTCAGTGGACCCATTCTGCTATTCCTCATTCTAGCCAGTGCACCATGACTGGTATATGAAAGGTTGTGGTATGTGCTGTCCTGTCTGTAGGGTGGTACATCTACATATAAATGAGCCCTTGCTACTAACTGAAATATGTTTCATGTTTGACAACCAACAGCCGATGATTAATAAATCAATGTGCTCTAGTGGTATTGTTAAACAAAACACACTTTAAACCTGTGTATTACATATCAGCCAATGGCAGCAGCAAAGATGTCATTTATCTCAATGTTTTCAAAGATAGCTCCTTTTCTCACAAACTAAGTTTTAGATCAATGGAAGTTGTTTTTAGTTTTGTATATACTCAACAAAATCAATTAAGGACCAGTAGACTTTTCTAGTGTCATTATTTTAGCCAGGTTTCACCACAGATGACTTCTAAACACTGTTTCAGTAAAATGTATTCCATGGAGGTTTTTCTTCTTTTCCATTTATGTCCACTACAGAAATGAGTATTTGGCCAGGATTGGTGACACGTTGATTTCTAACAATACTTGTCATTTTGTTTACTCTAAAGTGTTGTTTAAATCACTATATAAGTTTAAAGGGACATACCCTAGTTTTTAAACACTAAGGCATATTTTTTACTATTAGAGCCGTTTTTGGTCACTGAAATCATACTTTACTTAGATTTTATTGTTTATATTATCCATTTTCGTACATTCGAAGTGTTTTTGGTGATCCTCGTGTTTTTAATATCACAAAATGTATTTCTCATATGTTTAAAAATGTGCGTGCGTCTGAGAAGTAACAGTTACGGAGTCGAGTTTTAGTCTATTTTTAGAGGGTGTTTCACCATTTCAAAGTCACAAACTCATGTTTCACTCAGTTGTAACTTTATCCAAATGTGTTGCATGTTTGTATATTTACTAAACTTAGTGTGCATTTTCATAGGCTGAAACTAGAGTATGTCCCTTTAAGAACACACCACAGTAAATTATTTTTATCATATCTAAAAAAAAAAAAAAATCTACTAGCCCTTAATTAATTTTCTTCAGTATATAAATGTTCATGAATCTCAGTGCTCATGTTTAAAACAGTTTTAATTTATTTTTTAAAATTAAAAATTTAATTTAATTATTTTAAATGAAGTAGATTAATTCTGAATATTACATCTGATAAAGTATTTCTCTTTTTCACCAAGTCATTTTGTGGTAGGCAAAATTCTTATCTTGTTTTAAGGATTTATGTACTTATACCCTTCAGAGATTCATGTTTCAAATTTCACTGTTCACACGTTCTTGTTAGTGTTTTGCTTGAAAGGGCAACCATAAAGTAAATAACACGGTTAAGATTTTACAACAAATATTAGTGAATATAGCCCCTAAATAAGGACCCCCCCCCCACACACACACACACCACCACCCCACCCCACTTCATAGTTAAATAGGTAGTACTATACCAAATAACTTCCGGCTGGGTCAAAGTTCGAGGTGCACCGAACTTTTGATAGAGAAGTGAACACCACAAGTCCTGTGATTGGTTATAAATGTGAGTGTGTTGGTTGTAAAAAATAATAGTTTCATCTGGGTAAAATAAATGTGCAATTTTATTTCATCTAGTACCAATGTGTCAAGTAGCCTTGTGCTTGAAACATGTATGGGGTACCTGTAAAAAAAAGTACTCAAATTTTGTGCGAAACTAGGGTAGTCATAGACGCTACCCGTTATCTCAGAAACGAGCAGCTTGACCCCCATTTTTTTCTGATTCACTTTAAGTGTAAGGGGTGGTAGTATTTATATCCGTGGCGTTTATGTCGGTTGATACGTTGCAGGTAGGAGTTTTAGCCGCATATGTTACTATTGTCGTCTATGGGATTTGATTTGGTAGTATACACCCTATAGCACATATTCAGTGCATAATAAAAAATATTATGATTTTGTCATTTTATTTAATTAAACTATACTGGTTGATTAATTAGCCATCACTCGATCATGCAAGTTCACAATGACCTTGACCTTGACAATAATCTCTGTACATGGCTCTGAATGGAGTTTGAATCAAAGTTAGCACTGAAGAAAAGTTGGTTTTGGCCTATAATTCATACTGTAAAGATTTCAATAATTTCTTTTTACATGGTATTTGACTTGCCATATACAACTGCTCTTAAATATGGTATTATACATAGGCAACCTGAACTAAGATTTTAATAGCAATTTATTTTTATATTAAAAATAGCATGTGCCAATAGTGGGTTAATGTCTTTAGTTTCCATTAACATTGTTAATTTTTTATGTATGAAATTCTGAAAACTCAAATTTGTAAAGAAGTTGATTTTTATTGTCATTTTGACATATTTATAGGGTGCTAAGTTATATTTTAGACAAATTTGTAGTTTTATGCAAAATTTAAAGTAAATTTGAAGAAAAACTTTACCAAAAACATAATTAAATTTGTTGTCACTATTGTGCCTTCTGTTCTTATTTGTACATAACAATAAGGTTGTTAAACATATACTTAGATCTCCAGATCATTTTTGTTTCTTAATAATCACTTAGTTAGCTCTCATGAAAAGCATTTTGAGTTTATACTAGATTCAGAACCAATTTTTTCAGATTTGATTATCTGCCTTGGATTAAGTTGATAATTTATTTTATTGTTAAAGCTGTATTACCTAATGTTACTAGCTAAATAAAATGCTGGATTACAGATTGTAGGAATACATCTAATGTACATATTGTATTCATCAGGATTAGAAAATAATGCAAGAAAATAGATGTTCGGGTAATTTTGTCATTTAAAAATAGTTTTTTTCAGTAATTAATCAAAAATAAATGTGTTAAAGCTGCATGATTATTCCAGATATCACAACTATTAAAACCTCCAACTACAGTAGGCTATAAATAAAATATAGTCAGGAATATTGGTGGCTGCCAATGGTTTTGATGGTTCATTATGAAAATCAGCATGGCCGATGGATTTGAAATTCCCACACCTGGTAACTTGAAGACACCCACACCCAGCATACAGGATTTCCTCCCAACACTAATGTTCAGGACATTAAGTCATTACTTCATACAGGTACAGTCATGTTTGTGTTTCCTTCCTCAGACAGTGTATTTTTTTAATACTGATATTTCTTTGATGTGCCTGTTAAGGTCTTCATAATCTAGGGGTCAATCAAGTGCATGTGTTTTAATGGCATTCTTTAAAGGGGTAGAGGTACTCTGACTATCTTTGTTGTCTCTACATATATACCTGAGTACACACACCCAACTGAAAGTAAATATCTTCAGGAGTTTTACTTTAAAACATTTTGTTGTTTAATATGACATATTGCATTTGTACAAAACTATATGCAATATATATGCTTTTTGAGGTGTACATTATATTAGGTTGCACTGTAGAAACAACACTTTCAGTGAGGTTGTCAGTTTATGTCAGAATACACCAGATCCTGGTTGTCATAAAGACACATAGCTGGACACTTTTTGAAAAATGTATGTTATCAGTATAGGTAGTACTATACCAAATAACTTCCGGCTGGGTCAAAGTTCGAGGTGCACCGAACTTTTGATAGAGAAGTGAACACCACAAGTCCTGTGATTGGTTATAAATGTGAGTGTGTTGGTTGTAAAAAATAATAGTTTCATCTGGGTAAAATAAATGTGCAATTTTATTTCATCTAGTACCAATGTGTCAAGTAGCCTTGTGCTTGAAACATGTATGGGGTACCTGTAAAAAAAAGTACTCAAATTTTGTGCGAAACTAGGGTAGTCATAGACGCTACCCGTTATCTCAGAAACGAGCAGCTTGACCCCCATTTTTTTCTAAAACACTTTAAGTGTAAGGGGTGGTAGTATTTATATCCGTGGCGTTTATGTCGGTTGATACGTTGCAGGTAGGAGTTTTAGCCGCATATGTTACTATTGTCGTCTATGGGATTTGATTTGGTAGTATACACCCTAAAGAAGTTTAATCCACTCCAATAACACATATAACAGTAATACAAAAATATATATGATTTGTACCATACGTCTTACCTGACAAATGAAAAACTGACTTGAATCCCAATCCAAACCGCCCCACTGTCAGTCGATCTTCTTCCTTCACACTGTTCTGAATAGAACGGATTCCTTGCCAGTCTGCTTTAGAAAACTGCTCATTATTGTATACACAAAGTCCGGGGCCCTGTAAAATGTAAAATATCCTGGACCCTAATAAGTAATTACTATAAACATTAACACATAAGATGTAAACATTTGATATTATGAGGAAGGTAAAGACATTTTTAAGTGGAGGGATGCATTAATTTTGTATTCATGATAACAGATGGTGTAAATACCTTTTGGGTTGACTTGTAAAACATGACTAGAAATGTATGTTTGATTTGATTGAAAATACAATTCCCTAGCATGTTTTTAATCTTCCAACATTAATATAATAAGTAAATTTAATCACTGGATCAAATTTAAATAGATTAAAAAAGGAACATATATATATCAGAAATGTCAATCATGACTACTTACAAATAGTAAGTGTCATGTAGGTAGTATGTAATCAAACATTAACAGCTGATTGGACGAACCTTCAGAGCTTTCAGATGGTTGTTCTTTTTCTTTGCCGAGACGGACAGCTGAGCGTTACAGTTTCTAGCATCATAGATGATATGCACTTCTCTCGCTCTTGCATCTTCAGCATTCTGCACCAGTTCCTAAAATAAATAATAGAAATTACTCCGCTGTCATCCTTTAAAAATTTCAATTCACGTATTTGCTGTCCATGTATAAGCTTGTAAAATAGAGGACCGTGTGGGGGATTGCAGGCATTTTTATCAAATTAAACATGTACGGTAAACACAGGTGTTTGTGGTGTTTCTAAAAAAGAAAAAATACACCCCCATCTTGTGAAAGACCATTATGCTACTGTATTGAGAAAGTATTGTCACTGCAAGGCAGCCACTGTTCTCACAATACTTTGTGGAAAATTACCGGACTTATTTTGACAAATGAAAATCTTGGCAGACATGCAAATTTCTAGATGCACTTGTCTTGTGAAGTTGAGTAAACTAACCAAACATTTTTATTATTTTTATAAATGATGATGTGCGGACTACAATTAAGCATTTAGCATTTTAGTTCTTTATTTAGTCTGTGGAGATTCAACATTTGTGGATATTTATCACCTAAATCATAAGAAGTACAGCACAGTGTTAAAAATGACCAACCTTCAATATCTGACCATTATCTGAATACTGGTCTAAAATTGACTTGAGCTGTGCTATAAGATTTGGTAGTCTCATGCAAGAATATCCCATCTTATCCGAGTCCTCCTCCAAGTCACCTGGAATAAACCAGTTACACAAATACAAAGAACCAATTCAATTGAACTGACCTTGACCTTACATTAGGCACAGATTCATATTGTCACACATGGGAGATCGATGGATATTAATCACGCCCTAGTGTGAGATCCATGGATATTAATCATGCCCTAGTGTGAGATCCATGGATATCAATCACGCCCTACTGTGAGATCCATGGATATCAATCACGCCCTAGTGTGAGATCCATGGATATCAATCACGCCCTAGTCTGAGATCCATGGATATTAATCACGCCCTAGTGTGAGATCGATGGATATTAATCACGCCCTAGTGTGAGATCCATGGATATCAATCACGCCCTAGTGTGAGATCCATGGATATTAATCACGCCCTAGTGTGAGATCCATGGATATTAATCATGCCCTAGTGTGAGATCCATGGATATCAATCACGCCCTACTGTGAGATCCATGGATATCAATCACGCCCTAGTGTGAGATCCATGGATATCAATCACGCCCTAGTCTGAGATCCATGGATATTAATCACGCCCTAGTGTGAGATCGATGGATATTAATCACGCCCTAGTGTGAGATCCATGGATATCAATCACGCCCTAGTGTGAGATCCATGGATATCAATCACGCCCTAGTGTGAGATCGATGGATATCAATCACGCCCTAGTGTGAGATCGATGGATATTAATCACGCCCTAGTGTGAGATCCATGGATATTAATCACGCCCTAGTGTGAGATCCATGGATATTAATCACGCCCTAGTGTGAGATCGATGAATATTAATCACGCCTTAGTGTGAGATCGATGAATATTAATCACGCCCTAGTGTGAGATCCATGGATATGAGCGGTGTGCTGTTGAAGGACTCATTTGCTGAAGACTTACACTACATCACAAGTTAAAATCATTAGTTTCAAAATGACCTTGACCTTGTCTTGTGGTAAGATGTATGGAATTGGTGGTGTGCAGTGAACATCCAAACCAAATAAGAAAGCTATCTATTGAAAGATTTAAATGTTACAAAAAATTAGAAAACCTTCAACTGAACCCAAGCTAAAGTGATCTTGGCCTCACCCTGGTATCACATTCATGGTGTTGATAGGAATGTGCAGGGCTCTAAATTAACTCTGAATGTGCACTGGTCCTATCCAATTCATCCCATCCATCAATCCAGCCATCCACTCACCAGCTATATAATCTAATCAAATTCATCCCATCCATCAATCCAGCCATCCACTCACCAGCTATATAATCTAATCCAATCCATCCCATCCATCAATCCAGCCATCCACTCACCAGCTATATAATCTAATCCAATCCATCCCATCCATCAATCCAGCCATCCACTCACCAGCTATATAATCTAATCCAATCCATCCCATCCATCAATCCAGCGATCCACTCACCAGCTATATAATCTAATCCAATCCATCCCATCCATCAATCCATCCATCCACTCACCAGCTATATTATAATCTAATCAAATTAATCCCATCCATCAATCCAGCGATCCACTCACCAGCTATATAATCTAATCCAATCCATCCCATCCTTCAACCTAGCCATCCACTTACCAGCTATATAATCTAATCCAATCCATCCCATCCTCCAATCTAGCCATCCACTTACCAGCTATATAATTGCAATCTAATCCAATCCATCCCATCCATCAATCCAGCCATCCACTCACCAGCTATATAATCTAATCCAATCCATCCCATCCTTCAACCTAGCCATCCACTTACCAGCTATATAATCTAATCCAATCCATCCCATCCTTCAACCTAGCCATCCACTCACCAGCTATATAATCTAATCCAATCCATCCCATCCATCAATCCATCCATCCACTCACCAGCTATATTATAATCTAATCGAATCCATCCCATCCACTTTCCTGTCTTGGACAGAGAGGCCGGCCAAGGCCGGCACCTGTGCCCATGACAGGCGTGCACTACAACAGCTTGCTCTGAATGTGCACGTAAAACCCTTTGACCTTGACCTTGACCATCCCATCCATCAATCCAGCCATCCACTCACCAGCTATATAATCTAATCCAATCCATCCCATCCATCAATCCAGCCATCCACTCATGAGCTATATAATCTAATCCAATCCATCCCATCCATCAATCCAGCCATCCACTCATCAGCTATATAATCTAATCCAATCCATCCCATCCATCAATCCAGCCATCCACTCACCAGCTATATAATTTAATCCAATCCATCCCATCCATCAATCCAGCCATCTATTCACCAGCTATATAATCTAATCCAATCCATCCCATCTATCCTCTCATCTATCCAATCCATCTATTCATCCATCTCCATCCATCCATCCAACTATTCATCCTTATCCATCCATCCATCCATCCATCTATTCATCCTTATTCATCCATCCATCCATCCATCTATTCATCCTTATTCATCCATCCATCCATCCATTCATCTCCATCCATCCATCCATCCATCCATCCATTCATCCACCCACCCCACCCACCCACCCATCCATCCATCTCCATCCATCCATCCATCCATCCATCCATTCAAGTGCATGGTATTTAGTGTAATTAAGGAATCTATTAAGTCCAGCCGTAGAGAAAACAGATGTAGCTAAATACTTACTCATGGTAGAGGACTAAAAGAACCAGATTACATGTGACCTAATCGTAGTTAGCCCACATTGTTCAACTTCTCACACAACAGCAATCCTGTCATGGATAAAAAGAAGAAAAAATTAAGCAAGTATGTCAGATTTTAAATGAATGGAAAGAGTTATGTTAACATTTCAATGGAATGTTAAGACAATAAAGAGAAGAAAAGAAGACAGTAGTTCAACGAAATCTTTACACATTCTACACCTAAGTACATTGTATACCAAAGTACATTCTACACCTAAGTACATTCTACACCTAAGTACATTGTATACCTAAGTACATTCTACACCTCAGTACATTCTACACCTAAGTACATTGTATACCTAAGTACATTCTACACCTCAGTACATTCTACACCTAAGTACATTCTACACCTCAGTACATTCTACACCTAAGTACATTCTACACCTAAGTACATTGTATACCTAAGTACATTCTACACCTCAGTACATTCTACACCTAAGTACATTGTATACCTAAGTACATTCTACACCTCAGTACATTCTACACCTAAGTACATTCTACACCTCAGTACATTCTACACCTAAGTACATTCTACACCTAAGTACATTCTACACCTAAGTACATTGTATACCAAAGTACATTCTACACCTAAGTACATTCTACACCTAAGTACATTCTACACCTAAGTACATTCTACACCTAAGTACATTCTACACCTACATATATTCTACACCTAAGTACATTCTATACCTATATACATGCTATGCCTATGGTCTGCACATTCTACACCTCAGTACATTCTACACCTACATACATTATATGCCTATGGTCTGCACATTCTACACCTCAGTACATTCTACACCTAAGTACATTCTACACCTAAGTACATTCTACACCTAAGTACATTCTACACCTAAGTACATTCTACACCTACATATATTCTACACCTAAGTACATTCTATACCTACATACATGCTATGCCTATGGTCTGCACATTCTACACCTCAGTACATTCTACACCTACATACATTATATGCCTATGGTCTGCACATTCTACACCTCAGTACATTCTACACCTAAGTACATTCTACACCTACATACATTCTATGCCTATGGTCTGCACATTCTACACCTCAGTACATTCTACACCTAAGTACATTCTACACCTACATACATTCTACACCTATGGTCTGCACATTCTACACCTCAGTACATTCTACACCTAAGTACATTCTACACCTAAGTACATTCTACACCTAAGTACATTCTACACCTACATACATTCTACACCTATGGTATGCACATTCTACACCTACATACATTCTACACCTATGGTCTGCACATTCTACACCTCAGTACATTCTACACCTAAGTACATTCTACACCTACATACATTCTACACCTATGGTCTGCACATTCTACACCTAAGTACATTCTACACCTAAGTACATTCTACACCTACATATATTCTACACCTAAGTACATTCTATACCTACATACATGCTATGCCTATGGTCTGCACATTCTACACCTCAGTACATTCTACACCTACATACATTATATGCCTATGGTCTGCACATTCTACACCTCAGTACATTCTACACCTAAGTACATTCTACACCTACATACATTATATGCCTATGGTCTGCACATTCTACACCTCAGTACATTCTACACCTAAGTACATTCTACACCTACATACATTCTACACCTATGGTCTGCACATTCTACACCTCAGTACATTCTACACCTAAGTACATTCTACACCTAAGTACATTCTACACCTACATACATTCTACACCTATGGTATGCACATTCTACACCTACATACATTCTACACCTATGGTCTGCACATTCTACACCTCAGTACATTCTACACCTAAGTACATTCTACACCTACATACATTCTACATCTAAATACATTCTACATCTGAGTACATTCTACATCTGAGTACATTCTACATCTAAGTACATTCTACACCTACATACATTCTACACTACATTCTCCATGATTTGTACATTCTACACTTAAACACATTCTATACCTCAGTACATTCTACACCTAAGCACATTCTACACCTCAGTACATTCTACACCTAAGCACATTATGCACTTAAGCACATCTACACCTCAGCACATTCTACACCTAAGTACATTCTATACCTAAGCACATTCTACACCTCAGCACATTCAACACCTTAGCACATTCTACACACAAGCACATTCTACACATAAACACATTCTACAACTCATTACATTCTACGCCTAAGTACATTCTGTGCCTAAGTACATTCTATACCTCAGCACATTCTATGCCTAAGTACATTCTACACATAAACACATTCTACACCTAAGCACATTCTACACCTAAGCACATTCTACATATAAACACATTCTACAACTCATTACATTCTGTGCCTAAGTACATTCTACACATAAACACATTCTACAACTCATTACATTCTACACCTAAGCACATTCTACACATAAACACATTCTACAACTCATTACATTCTCTGCCTAAGTACATTCTACACCTAAGCACATTCTACACATAAACACATTCTACAACTCATTACATTCTATGCCTAAGTACATTCTACACCTAAGCACATTCTACACATAAACACATTCTACAACTCATTACATTCTTTGCCTAAGTACATTCTACACCTAAGCACATTCTACACATAAACACATTCTACAACTCATTACATTCTGTGCCTAAGTACATTCTACACCTAAGCACATTCTACACATAAACACATTCTACAACTCATTACATTCTGTGCCTAAGTACATTCTACACCTAAGCACATTCTACACATAAACACATTCTACAACTCATTACATTCTGTGCCTAAGCACATTCTACACATAAACACATTCTACAACTCATTACATTCTACACCTAAGCACATTCTACACATAAACACATTCTACAACTCATTACATTCTGTGCCTAAGCACATTCTACACATAAACACATTCTACAACTCATTACATTCTACACCTAAGCACATTCTACACATAAACACATTCTACAACTCATTACATTCTATGCCTAAGTACATTCTACACCTAAGCACATTCTACACATAAACACATTCTACAACTCATTACATTCTGTGCCTAAGTACATTCTACACCTAAGCACATTCTACACATAAACACATTCTACACCTAAGCACATTCTACACATAAACACATTCTACACCTAAGTACATTCTACACATAAACACATTCTACACCTAAGCACATTCTACACATAACATTCTACAACTCATTACATTCTGTGCCTAAGTACATTCTACCAGAATCTGCAATTCTCAATGAACTTTGAAATTGAAACAACTTCTATAGGTATTACAAGTTATCACCTCATGTTTGTATAACAACACCACTAGAGAACACTGCTTTATTAATCATCATTAATCATTAAACATTTGGTAATTCTGACATTTTTCCATTAGTAGTAAGAGATAGTTTATATGCACCATCCCATATACAGGATAGCACATACCACAGCCTTTGATATACCATTGTGGTGCACTGGCTGGAACAAAAAATAGCCCAATTGACCGGCCATGCATCAAGCGAGTGCTTTACGACCACTGGGCTACATCCTGCCTCACATCAGTAGTCAATACCACTTACCATATAGTTGTCACTACAGTGTGATACCCTCCCCCACCCCATTAATCCTACCATCAGTAGTCGATACCACTTCCCATATGGTTGTCACTACAATGTGATCCCCCCTCCCCACTCATCCTACCATCAGTAGTCAATACCACTTCCCATATAGTTGTCACTACAATGTGATACTCTCCCCCCCCTCCCCATTAATCCTACCATCAGTAGTCAATACCACTTCCCATATAGTTGTCACTACAATGTGATACCCTCCCCCACCCCATTCATCCTACCATCAGTAGTCAATACCACTTCCAATATAGATGTCACTACAATGTGATACTCTCCCCCCCCCCCCCATCCCATTAATCCTACCATCAGTAGTCAATACCACTTCCCATATAGTTGTCACTACAATGTGATACCCTCCCCCACCCCATTAATCCTACCATCAGTAGTCAATGCCACTTCCCATATAGTTGTCACTACAATGTGATACCCTCCCCCACCCCATTAATCCTACCATCAGTAGTCAATACCACTTCCCATATAGTTGTCACTACAATGTGATACCCTCCCCCACCGCATTAATCCTACCATCAGTAGTCAATACCACTCCCCATATAGTTGTCACTACAATGTGATCCCCCCTCCCCATTCATCCTACCATCAGTAGTCAATACCACTTCCCATATAGTTGTCACTACAATGTGATACCCTCCCCCACCCCATTAATCCTACCATCAGTAGTCAATACCACTCCCCATATAGTTGTCACTACAATGTGATCCCCCTCCCCATTCATCCTACCATCAGTAGTCAATACCACTTCCAATATAGTTGTCACTACAATGTGATCCTCCCCTCCCCATTCATCCTACCATCAGTAGTCAATACCACTTCCAATATAGTTGTCACTAAAATGTGATACCCTCCCCCCCCTCCCCATTAATCCTACCATCAGTAGTCAATACCACTTCCCATATAGTTGTCACTACAATGTGATACCCTCCCCCACCCCATTAATCCTACCATCAGTAGTCAATACCACTTCCCATATAGTTGTCACTACAATGTGACACCCTCCCCCCACCCCAATAATCCTACTAAATAGTATGTCAGTATAAGTATATGTTGTGGGCTATAGTTTGCCTTACAACTGACTATATTTTCAAGAAGCTGTAGTGCATTCACAGTGATGCACGTGTCATATTTTACTATTTTTACATGTATTGTGATAAATAATTGCAAAGTAATCGATCCATTATAATATAATATTTGCATAATTAACTAAAGAATATAAAAATTAGAATGTGTTGCCACTCAGCATAAACAATAATTTCCTTAAGTAGCCTTGATCACAAAAAAACACAACAAATTACATTAAACTGCTGGTCAGCCTTATTGGAATTTCCAATAATATAAACTTATAACATAATAGTAAATGATATTACTTGGATGTCTTTTTCTGTGGGTGGGCTATATAATTCAACATATAATCTTTACATATCACAAGAACAAGACTTCAACATATAATCTTTACATATCACAAGAACAAGACTTCAACATATAATCTTTACATATCACAAGAACAAGACTTCTGTGGAATTATATGTCTCACCTAACAAACTGATTTGATGAATATAGTCTTTTATTGGATTTCAAACATTTGGTAATTCTGACATATTATAGTCTGAGAGGAAACCCACTACATTTTTCCATTACCAGCAAGGGATCTTTTACATGCATGTTCCCACAGATGGGACAGCACATACCCAGCTTTTGGTTTACCAGTCATGGGGCATTGGTTAAGATGGGGGGGACCCAATCAGAGAATGGCTCCACTGATGGGGTTCGATCCTGCAATGGAAGCACCTCAAGGAAGCACTCTACCAATGGAACTTCATCCTGCCCACCCCTCCCCATGTGATATAGGCCTGAACAGGAATAAAGGCAACGGTTACGCTAGGTTGCATTTAACATAGGGCAGGGTTACAGTACCACCCCTCCCCATGTGATTTAGGCTTGAACAACAATAAAGGCAACGGTTGCATTTAACATAGGACAGGATTACAGTACCTGCCCCACCCCTCCCCATGTGATATAGGCCTGAACAGGAATAAAGGCAACGGTTACGCTAGGTTGCATTTAACATAGGGCAGGGTTACAGTACCACCCCTCCCCATGTGATTTAGGCTTGAACAACAATAAAGGCAACGGTTGCATTTAACATAGGACAGGATTACAGTACCTGCCCCACCCCTCCCCATGTGATATAGGCAGTACCTGCCCCACCCCTCCCCATGTGATATAGGCCTGAACAGCAATAAAGGCAACGGTTACGCTAGGTTGTATTTAACATAGGGCAGGGTTACAGTACCACCCCTCCCCATGTGATTTAGGCTTGAACAACAATAAAGGCAATGGTTACGCTAGGTTGCATTTAACATAGGACAGGATTACAGTACCACCCCTCCCCATGTGATTTAGGCTTGAACAGCAATAAAGGCAACGGTTACGCTAGGTTGCATTTAACACAGGGCAGGATTACAGTACCTGCCCCACCCCTCCCCATGTGATTTAGGCTTGAACAGCAATAAAGGCAACGGTTACGCTAGATTGCAGGATCTAGGTCGGGTAGGCTGGCGAAGTCAGAACCCGAGTCCATGGTGGGCGTGCCTGAACCGTAAGGATGTGGGCACGTTAATATAGTTCCCTTCCCTTCCCTCTAGCTCGGTCGGTAGAGTGCTTCCTAGAGACAAGTAAAGGTCCAAGGCATAAGATTTAGGAAATGGTATATTTTAGATGCAGGACATGGGCCTTTAAAAATATATATGAACGGGGTACATGCTACAGATAGAAGGGGGCAAAAACCTAAGTTTTTTATTTCTGTATATAATGTAAGATATCAATGGTTTATGACAACGCTGACAGCAGAAACTTGTAGGGTTAAACTTTGTGCTTAATTGAAATATCAAGGAGCTACAATTATACCTGTTTCCTCCCCAAAACAAAGTAACATGGAAATTTAATACAGTGAAACCTCTCAAAACCAGACCCTCTGTAAAATCAGTACAGGACTTAACCTTTCTAAACCAGATACCTTTTATAATGGGATATTTTTCTTGGTCCCAAGGGTGTCCGGTTTTTAGGGGTTTCACTGTATATATAACAAAAATAAGGTAAAAATATGTATGTGCAGTTTTGTTTTCAATTCTTTAATTCGTTAATGTACTTAAATGTTCTTTATAGTTTTCTTTTCTTTTTCTCTTGCATTTTTGTTTTGCATTTATTTAAAAAAGACTTTAAAAAAGTATTAGTTTTTTTTTTTTTTTTAAAGCACATGTATTCAAAAGATTTTAATTAGTAAAATTGGTTTTAACAGAAAAAAATCAAAACATCTAAACAAACTAAACTTTTTCTTACCTCAGCCGATGTTGATTCGTTAGGTGCTGGTTTGTGATATTCACCGTATATTTATACCAAGAAGAATCGATTTCGTAGAATTATCTGTGAAAGTGAAAGTTGATCAGTTCTAACTGGTTTCAAACTCTCTCACTTGCGGTTAAGCTCGTAGACTTTAGACCACAAGATTGTTGTATCTTATCTGTGTACTCAACTGATATCAAGAACAATAAGTCATTAGGGCTGTTCTAGTATACATGTGGATCACATGGGGGAGCAATTTTAGATATATATGTGTATTAGAATCTCACTGAATCTCAAAGAAGTGGGTAATAGGGACAGGCAAGAAAACACAAAACTTTATGGCAAGGGGCGAATGTGGTAGAAATATGCTTCACACCACCTATATGACCAAACCCATTCGTTACTGGTTAAATTGTTAAAACTAGATAACAATAGATTCCCTATTAATTGTTATTATATGTTACAAGTCCATGACGAAAATGCAATAATTGGGTAACCATGTTAAAAAAACATTCTGTTCCGTTACGGTTTTGGTCAAGTGTGGTTATTTCAGGGACCAGGTGACAATGCAAAATTCATCTCTGAATTTAAACAAAGACTGGTTGACTGTGATTTTCAGGTTTGGGATTCCGAAATCAAAAGTTATAGCAAAAGTGCCTTCTACTCCTTAATAAAATCAAGCCTGAAATGTGAGGATTTACTAAAACATCTTAGACAACCTTCAGTTAAACACTTGCCTCATTCCACTGTTCAGTACACCAGTTGAGTATAGAACAAGGTAGACACGAAGGTGTACATGTGTTCCAAAGAGTCTGCAATATATGTAATCTAGGTATAGAACAAGGTAGACACCAAGGTGTACATGTGTCCCAAAGAGTCTGCAGTATATGTAATCTAGGTATAGAACAAGATAGACACCAAGGTGTACATGTGTCCCAAAGAGTCTGCAATATCTATAATCTAGGTATAGAACAAGGTAGACACCAAGGTGTACATGTGTCCCAAAGAGACTGCAATATATGTAATCTAGGTATAGAACAAAGTAGACACCAAGGTGTACATGTGTCCCAAAGAGTCTGCAATATGTGTAATCTAGGTATAGAACAAGGTAGACACCAAGGTGTACATGTGTCCCAAAGAGTCTGCAGTATATGTAATCTAGGTATAGAATAAGGTAGACACCAAGGTGTACATGTGTCCCAAAGAGTCTGCAATATCTAT
This sequence comes from Gigantopelta aegis, assembly GCF_016097555.1. Taxonomy (NCBI): domain Eukaryota; kingdom Metazoa; phylum Mollusca; class Gastropoda; order Neomphalida; family Peltospiridae; genus Gigantopelta; species Gigantopelta aegis. The sequence goes on along the minus strand of NC_054708.1, from coordinate 60,344,769 downwards.
AATCTAGGTATAGAACAAGGTAGACACCAAGGTGTACATGTGTCCCAAAGAGACTGCAATATGTGTAATCTAGGTATAGAACAAAGTAGACACCAAGGTGTACATGTGTCCCAAAGAGTCTGCAATATGTGTAATCTAGGTATAGAACAAGGTAGACACCAAGGTGTACATGTGTCCCAAAGAGTCTGCAGTATATGTAATCTAGGTATAGAACAAGGTAGACACCAAAGTGCACATGTGTCCCAAAGAGTCTGGACTCTGCAGTATATGTAATCTAGGTATAGAACAAGATAGACACCAAGGTGTACATGTGTCTCAAAGAGTCTGCAATATATGTAATCTAGGTATAGAACAAGGTAGACACCAAAGTGCACATGTGTCCCAAAGAGTCTGCAGTATATGTAATCTAGGTATAGAACAAGGTAGACACCAAGGTGTACATGTGTCCCAAAGAGTCTGCAGTATATGTAATCTAGGTAAGGAACAAGGTAGACACCAAGGTGTACATGTGTCCCAAAGAGTCTGCAGTATATGTAATCTAGGTATAGAACAAGGTAGACACCAAGGTGTACATGTGTCCCAAAGCGTCTGCAGTATATGTAATCTAGGCACTATAGAAGGTGAAATATATTTCCATTTTGAGTGTCCAGCATTAGCAGATCTTAGAAGGAATTTCCTTCCCAAATATTGCCATACAATAAATGAAAAGCAATATCATGCACCAGGTGAATATCATAGTTATTTTACTTGTTGAGATATTTATTTTCAAATTTCAGAAGTGTTTTGTATGGGTCTCTCCATACACATGTATTCATTAGATGTCAAGTGTGTAAAACCCAGGGAGCCCCTCTACTCCTAATTCCACTTGAAAAATGTTTGTTTTGTTTAATGACACCACTAGAGTACATTCATTTATTAATCATCGGCTATTGGATGTCAAACATTTGGTAATTTTGACATATAGTCTTAGAGAGGAAACCCACTGTATTTATTCATTAGTAGCAAGGATCTTTTATATTCACCATCCCACAGACAGGATAGCACATACCACAGCCGTTGATGTACCAGTTGTTGTGCACTGGCTGGAGTGAGAATTAACCCAATGGGGATTGATCCTAGACCAACCACACATGAAGCGAGTGCTTTACCACTGGGCTACGTTCCACCCCATTTCCGCTTGAAGACCAAAACATAAACTTTTTTGTTCTACTATATACATGAATATATAAATCAGAAAATGTGCTAGCCCTCACCACTGTAGAGTGTGTGCTCCCCTCCCCTCCCCTCCCCTCCCTCCCCTCCTTCCAATTTATAATGGCCTATGGTCCTGGATGAATTAACGATTATAGGATATCAATAATAGGATATTGCAGTCACCAATTTAAATCTCCAAAATGCCTACAGTTTGTCTATCTAGGAGTAATTTTCAAACAAGTCTATATTTTTCCATTAGTAGCAAGGGATTTTTTATATGCACATTCCCAGACAGGATAGCACATACCACAGCCTTTGATATACTATTTGTTTTGCACTGGCTGGAACAAGAAATAGCCGAATGAGCCCACTGACGGGGATTGATCCCAGACTGACAGTGCATCAGGTGAGCACTTTTACCACTGGGTCATGTCTAAAGCAAACATATATATATATTTATTTTAAAACAACACCTGCTCTCCCACAAAAACCCCAAATAAGATCAGTTCATGTTCATGGTCTATTCAGTATGTATTGTATATAAATTGATCAGAAGTGCAACATAATTATTTAATCACTTAAAGGTGCAATTTCTGCCAGAAGTCCAGACTACAATTAACAACAGTTGACAAAGATTTTAAAGTGCATTTTACCCCAAGACAAGGGCAGATCCAGGGCATATTCGAGGGAGGGGATCAAGGGCATAAGGACACATGGACAAACTCCCTGTAAACGGCACTACTTGAAAATTGTAATCAAATTGTTCAAATAGGGACACTTCATGTTGTTAGGGTGGACGGGTCCGTTCCTCTCCCTTTATCTGCCCTTGTTTGATATACTGTTTGGTTGTTAGGGTGGACGGGTCCGTTCCTCTCCCTTTATCTGCCCTTGTTTGTCATACTGTTTGGTTGTTAGGGTGGACGGGTCCGTTCCTCTCCCTTTATCTGCCCTTGTTTGACATACTGTTTGGTTGTTTCTCACTGCAACATAGGTGACTCAAACCACCAAACAGATGGACAGAAGATGAATAGATAAACAAGATAAACTAAGTATTTTCTGCCCCATATGCTTTAACTTTTTTTATTCTACTATATACATGAATATATAAACCAGAAAATGTGCTAGCCCTCACCACTGTAGAGTGTGCCCTCCCCTCCCCTCTTTCCCCTCCCCTCTCTTCCCCTCCCCTCCCCTCCCCTCCCAATTTATAATGGCATATGGGCCTGGATGATTGAAAGATTAAACAAATTGCTTGCTAAATATCTATACTGATGTTTGCAATTGAGATAAACAGCCAGCCTATATTTCAAAACAGTCACAATTATTTATAACAATAGGTAACAGAAAGAAGTGTTTTATTTAACGATGCACTCAACACATTTTATTTACGGTTATATGGTGTCAGACATATGGTTAAGGACCACACAGATTTTTTTAGAGGAAACCTGCTGTCGCCACATAGACTACTCTTTTATGACAGGCAGCAAGGGATCTTTTATTTGCGCTTCCCACAGGCAGGATAGCACAAACCATGGTCTTTGTTGAACCAGTTATGGATCACTGGTCGGTGGAAGTGGTTTACACCTACCCATTGAGCCTTGTGGAGCACTCACTCAGGGTTTGGAGTTGGTATCTGGATTAAAAATTTCCATGCCTCGACTGGGATCCGAACCCAGTACCTACCAGCCTGTAGACCGATGGCCTGCCACGACGCCACCGAGGCCGGTATAGGTAACAGAGTCCAACTTTCACCTGCTTTGCTATCGGTCATCCAGCATTACTGGCATACCTATTGTACAAAGTGCACACCATGACTTAGCTCAGTCGGTTGAGTGCTCGCTTGAGGTGCTTGTGTCGCAGTATCAAACCACCTTGGTGGATCCATTCAGCTGATTGGGTTTCAATGTGCTCCAGTGGTGTCGTTAAACACAACACCCCCGGATGGAAGAACCCACAAAAAAATAAAAAAACACAACAACAAAAAATAAACAAAGTCAAAAAAAAAACCCAAAACAAGATCAGTTCATGTTTAGTCACTCACAATCTATTCAGTATGTATTGTATATAAACTGATCGGGAATGCAACATAATTATTTAATCACTTAAAGGTGCAATTTGTGCCAGTAGCCCAGACTACAATTAGCAGCAGTGGACGAAGATTTTAAAGTGCATGTATATGCATTTTACCCCAAGGCAGGACATACTAAAGTCTTTGGCAAGGGCAGACCCAGAGCATATTCGAGGGAGGGGGACCAAGGGCATAAGGACACAAAGAAAAACTCCCTTTGAAACGGCACTTCTTGAAAATTTTAATCAAATTGTTCAAATAGGGGCACCTCATATTGTTAGGGTGGACGGGTCCATTCCTCTCCCTTTATCTGCCCTTGTTTGACATACTGTTTGGTTGTTAGGGTGGACGGGTCCGTTCCTCTCCCTTTATCTGCCCTTGTTTGTCATACTGTTTGGTTGTTAGGGTGGACGGGTCCGTTCCTCTCCCTTTATCTGCCCTTGTTTGACATACTGTTTGGTTGTTTCTCATTGCAACTTAGGTGACTCAAACCACTGAACAGATGGACGGAAGATGAATAGTTAAACAAGATAAACTAAGTATTTTCTGCTCCATATTGCATTCACATAAAGGAACCAGAAAACGTAAATGTTTATGTTGACGTCGCAGGACGGGGCCAACATACGGTCTCCTAGCCCGTAAACCAGCTTCTCGAAGTCGATTCCGAATAGTTTGTGCAAACACCCTTCTCAAACCAGGTATGCGTCCAGCAGTGTTCGTTGCTGTGGCAGTTCGGTGATGCAAACGCAGAACCCGAATGTAGCGATCTTGTGCTGCAGTTGATATGCGAGGTCTTCCACTTCTGGGCTGGTCTTCAGCTGATTGAAACTGCTGGTACCTGTCCCAGAGACGTGAAATGGTGCTCTGATGGATGTTCATGCGGCATGCGACTGCTGACTGTGATTCACCTAATGTTTTGATTCGGCAGGCTTAGTCTTGGCATCTTGTAACTCGTCTATGTCGAAATGGAGATAAACAGCCAGCTTATATTTCAAAACGGTCACAATTATTTATAACAATAGGTAACAGTAAAAAAAAGAGTAAAGTTTGTTTTATTTAATGACGTCACTAGAGCACACTGATTTTTTTTATCTTATCATCGGCTGTTGGACGTCAAACATATGGTCATTGGTTTTTAGAGGAAACCCGCTGTCACCACATAGGCTATTCTTTTATGACAGGCAGCAAGGGATCTTTTATTTGCGCTTCCCACAGGCAGGATAGCACAAACCATGGCCTTTGTTGAACCAGTTATGGATCACTGGTCGGTGCAAGTGGTTTACACCTACCCATTGAGCCTTGCGGAGCACTCACTCAGGGTTTGGAGTCAGTATCTGGATTAAAAATCCCATGCCTCGACTGGGATCTGAACCCAGTATCTACCAGCCTGTAGACCGATGGCCTAACCACGACACCACCAAGGCCAGTATAGGTAACAGAGTTCAACTTTCACCTGCTTTGCTATCTGTCATCCAGCATTACTGGCATACCTATTGTACAAAGTGCACACCATTGTGCTACAGTATACTAAACAAAAAATATATTTAAACATGCATTTACTTATAGGGTTTGGAAGCAGGGAGGAGGACTCGGAGAACTCTTCCCTCATACTCTTTAAGATATAATATATTTAAACATGCATTTACTTATAGGGTTTGGAAGCAGGGAGGGGGACTCGGAGAACTCTTCCCTCATACTCTTTAAGATATAATATATTTAAACATGCATTTACTTATAGGGTTCGGAAGCAGGGAGGGGGGCTCAGGGAAGAACTTCTCCCCCATACTCTTAAGATTATACACTACATCCCCTCCACCAGTTAAAAGGAAAATTAATATATACTCTTTAAAAAAGTAGGGGAATTTAAAATGCAAATGTAATTACCAATGATTGGAAGAGCCATCAGCTCAGTCGGTTGAGTGCTCGCTTGAGGTGCTTGCGTTGCAGGTCAGAATTACCAAATGTTTGACATCCAATAGCCAATGTTTAATTAATTAATCAATGTGCTCCAGTGATGTTGTTAAGCAAAACAAACTTCTGTTCCTTTTTTCAATGATAGGATATTGCAGTCACTAATTTAAGTCTCCATTTGTTCCATTAGTAACAAGGTATTTTTTATGCACATTCCCAGTTTGGCATACTGTTTGGTTGTTTTTCATTGCAACTTAGGTGACTCAAACCACTAAACAGATGGACAGAAGATGAATAGTTAAACAAGATAAACTAAGTATTTTCTGGTCCATATGCTTTAATGTAAAGGAAAAACATAAAGACACAAATGTTTATCTATACCTCGGCACATTCTTAAGTGTGGCTACTTGATGTCCAGTATACGGTTATACAGTGAAACCTGTCAAGACTGGACCCTCTATAAACTGGAATTCCCTCAAAAACCAGACGAGTCCCTTTTTAAAAACCAAAACAGAACTTAACCTCTCTAAACCGGATCCCTAAAAAAACTGGACATTTGTCTTGGTCTCAAGGGTGTCTGGTTTAGAGGGGTTTCACTGTACGTGCTGTTTCTGTCAGCAGCCCAGGCAACATGGCTTAGATGGACAGAAGAAACTCACTGTAGTGACATATACCACTCCTACCGAAAATCTACCATGGCCTTTAAGAAACCAGCTGTGTAGCAGTGCTTGGCATTCACACCCTCCCCCCCCCCCCCCCCCCACCCCGACCACCACCCCAAACCTTAGCGGGATCACTCAGTGGGATCATCCCTATGACCTGGGCTAGGATCCCGCCATGGTGTCACAAATGACCAATATATAAATATTTCTCTGGTTCGGGTCATGCCGTTTTTGTTCAGTTGGATAAGTCTGTATATTACTGTGCTTCAAGGTTTTCTTTCTTACTACATCCCCAGTAGTTTTAGACTGGTTTGCTCTCTCGGTGTTGTGCCCCTTTCAAAAATCAGATATCTCTGACAAGCAGCGATTCTTCCAAACTGCTTCATCATATCTTGGACCTAGTTTGTTTGTCACAGGGACTTTTTTCATTGGAGTGAATGGAGTGAAAAATTCAAAATTACTCGTGTTTTGTGAGAATATAACAGTCCCCGAAACAAAGCATAGATCATACCACACATACATGCACGCAAATACACACACAGATCAAACAAAGAAAAACTCCATTGATAGATTTAAGCACAACATTTATTTTGTAGCAGAAATCATTCTGTTTACACGTCAAAAAGAAATATTTAATTCTGCAATATCAAACTAAAGCTCCAAAATATAAACAAAACTATGAAAGTTATAGCTAAAGTAGCAAAACCAGAAAACCAACTTTTTACATTTGTCTTGATTTTTAAAAATGTTTATCATTACCATCTTGGGTTACAATAATTAGTATCTAATTCATATATCCTTCATATCAGATATTATAATTGTAACTATTATTGTATTTACCGGTATACAAAATAGCAATTCCTGTATGTTTTTTCTAAAAAAAATCTCACCGATCCTTAGAGCCTACAAGAATAGAAATTGTTTAAAGTAGCCAAATAGGTTAATGGTTTTGTCATTTTGATTTGTTGTAAAATAAAACATGGTTGAAAATTCAACAGTTGAAATGGTCTATAGCAGCCAAATATGTTAACAATTTTGTTGTTTTGATTTGCAGTAAAATCAAACAGAATGTCAAAAATTCAACACTAATTCTATAAATTTATGAATAAAAGCTATTCACTGGTGCTTATATTTTTTCTTATTTACTGGCAACGAAACATTTTAACCAATAATTAATGCATTTCCAATAACATTAACAGACTTCAGTTTTGGGTAAATAAAAGTAAAATGTTAATTTAGTTCCAAATCATACACATGTATGACAAGAAAATAGTTATGAATTAACAAAAGAACTATATTTTTCTAAGAATGTATTTGTTTTAAATTCAATATTTTAATAATAGATAAAAAGTATCAACTTTCCCAGACGATTTTCTGCTTCATGTACCAATATTGTGAACACATTCTATAAACCCATACCACAGCAACTATGGTGTACTCAGGTTTTTTCACTCACAATGCACCTATGAACATTTATCATTCAAAAGTTAACAGGGTAGCATAGTTCCATTAAAATTTAATATTAATTTGATTTCCCTGCTTAGAATATCAATGTCTGTACAACAACAACAACATGATACAGACCTAGTAGCTAAATCTGGTTTTTACCTCCCAATAATTTTGTATGAAGTCTACTGAAAGTAAACCTGTATAGGTTGGAATGACATGTTGAATTCATACAGACAGTATGAGTAAAATATTGTAGTTTTTTTGTTTGTTTTTTAAATCAATAAATCCTGTTTAGTTTAACATAAAATGGAAAGATTTGTTTTGGAAATAGCAAGAATGTTTTATTTTGATGTGCGAACTGTAAAAACATTGGTCAAGATACAAACAAAAGAGCAATACTCGTCGATAGTCAAGAATGTGTCAGCTCAAGGAATTTGAAATCATTATTTCTCAATTTCATTACATATAAAATGGATCTCCCCACTAACAGAGACCAATAAAAAGAATAATCAAATACTAGTATCATAGGCCTACCATATTTCTCTTATGAAATAAAAAAAAAAAATTGTTTAATGACACCACTTGAGCACATTTGATTTATTCATCATTGGCTATTGGATGTCAAACATTTGGTAATTTTGACAATGTTAGACGAAACCTGCCACATTATTCCATTAGTAGCAAGGGATCTTTTATATGCACTTTCCTACAGACAGGACAGTATATACCATGGCCTTTGATATACAAACTGTAGTGCACCTGTTGGAATGAGGAAAAACCCAAGCAAAGAATGGGTCAATCTCTATGTGACTTGATCTTACGACACAAACACCTCAAGTTCGTACTCTACTAACTGAGCTAAATCCCACCCTAGTTTTCTTATGAATGTTTTATGTCAAGTATATAAAGTATAGGCCTACAGTAGGAAGCCATAGCTAGACATAAACACACAATGTTTTATGTCAAGTATATAAAGTATAGGCCTACAGTAGGAAGCCATAGCTAGACAAACACACAGTGTTTTATGTCAAGCATATAAAGTATAGGCCTACAGTAGGAAGCCATAGCTAGACATAAACCCACAGTGTTTTATGTCAAGTATATAAAGTATAGGCCTACAGTAGGAAGCCATAGCTAGACAAACACACAGTGTTTTATGTCAAGTATATAAAGTATAGGCCTACAGTAGGAAGCCATAGCTAGACATAAACCCACAGTGTTTTATGTCAAGTATATAAAGTATAGGCCTACAGTAAGAAGCCATAGCTAGACATAAACCCACAGTGTTCTATGTCAAGTATATAAAGTATAGGCCTACAGTAGGAAGCCATAGCTAGACATAAACCCACAGTGTTTTATGTCAAGTATATAAAGTATAGGCCTACAGTAGGAAGCCATAGCTAGACAAACCCACAGTGTTTTATGTCAAGTATATAAAGTATAGGCCTACAGTAAGAAGCCATAGCTAGACATAAACCCACAGTGTTCTATGTCAAGTATATAAAGTATAGGCCTACAGTAGGAAGCCATAGCTAGACATAAACCCACAATGTTGTATGTCAAGTATATAAAGTATAGGCCTACAGTAGGAAGCCATAGCTAGACATAAACCCACAGTGTTTTATGTCAAGTATATAAAGTATAGGCCTACAGTAAGAAGCCATAGCTAGACATAAACACACAATCCACAATAACAATTATAAAGTGAATAGAAATGCATCCAGTACACACTTTTACCGATGAATAAAACGATTATAACAACATGTCATTTTATAAACTCAGGGAATAATATTTCATAATCTTAGGTAACCGAAAGTCAGTTCACATGAGTTTTACTTAGGTAACCGATTGTTCAGTAACGTGAATATAGTTCAAATAACCGATGAGTTAGGCCTACCTAATCCTAAAACACTTGAACTAGTTCTGTGCTACACTGGTGGTTCGAATGTATTTAAAAACAAACTGATTTTCTCTTCATTACTGATATATGGTACTTTTAATTTTAGAATGTAATTGTTCACCACATAACCGATTGGCAGTTCTCTTGATTTTAAAGTTGCGTAACCGACACGTGAACAGAACAACGGTTTTCGTAAAATATTGTGCCCTGTAAACTCCATGTGCTTTAACAATACATCCCACAATTCTCACTTCAGCAAACGTTAAAAAGTCTGGACAATTCAGCCTGTCACATTGTTGGAAACTGAAATTAGCCGAAGTTTTCCTAATGAAAAAAAACAAGTAGATCAATTTTTTTTTAGGCTT
>NC_054708.1:60258330-60335020 GCF_016097555.1 Gigantopelta aegis | reverse complement strand
CTCAAAGATGGTAGATTTTTGTAAGGAGGTTCTCGTATTTTTCTTCGATGATACAACAACCATTTCACTACCAAATCTGAACAAAGCAGGCCTGTAGTAACGACATCTGGAGGAGGGGGGGGGGGGGGGGCACAATCTCTAATGGAGGGATGCACAGTCTCTAGTGGGGGGTGGGGGCAGATTTTTATGCTTATTTTACAGAGTAGGACAAAAACATACCTACGGGTCTGTTAAACAGTTACAATTACAAAAATCACATCTCTGCACAATGTAGAGTCGAAGGAAGATTTCAACAAAGTCGTTATTGCATGCACTCGGTCATCATTAGGTCAGATCAGAGGGTTTTACGTGCACAGTCAGAGCAAGCTGTTGTAGCGCACGCTTTTCATGGGCACAGGTGTCGGCCTTGGCCCACTCCTCTGTCCAGGACAGGAAAGGATCATCATGATTTTCAGTGTTCACAAAAAGATCGAAAATCTTAGCATAATTTTTAATTGTCAAATTTTTTCACCAAAATAATGAGAATGTAGGCCCTATAGCTTATTTCACGTTAAAATAGGTACTTCATCAGACACAATTTCAGTCGGTGATGCCTCGGAATCAAATGATTAGTTTATTGTGTGGGTTTTTTTTCAAAGATCATGCGAACGCATAGAATACATTTATTCTTACAAACTGTATGCAAATTAACAACAACAAATATTTTACGCAAGTAAATTTTGCGCATGTGATTGGGGTTTACATTAACGTTTACACAAAAACATACTTTACCTATATTTACTTATATATATATATGTATACATGTGCTCCGCGTAATTGCATAGTCTCCGTGCAAATAGACTATTAGTCAATTACCCGATCTAGTCATTTACGCGAAAGGCTGTAACTGGTTTCATCAGTTGATACTGCACATTACGGCAATCTCGTAAAATAGCCTGATCACTGGCTACACATCTTCGTTCCGTTTAATACTAAACTGGTATCCGTTGCACCGGAACGAAGTAGTGTAAACAGTATACATTTGACCGGGCTATTTTGCAAGATTACGCTCTGCTTAAAGGCATATTGTCACGGACCAGTGACATATTTAATGGCCTAACAAAGTATTACCTGAACAAAAGTAATTTGATTTGTCCCTAAATAAAATAATATGTTACCTGTATGACTGTTTTTCGTTTTTCCTTCATACATTTGTTACGATAAACGATGGATCGGGAGTAAATTCCCACCAGTAATAGTCAAACATAGAAGACCCAACTAAACCATAGATATACTTTCCCTTCTTAGTGATATAAACGTCAGTCGCAAAAATAGACAACTGTTACACGACAACATTTCTGTTTCACAGAAATGAAGACCAGTTAATAATTTTCGTGACACTAAAGTCATAATTATGGTATAGGCTAGACATTTTAAATAATAATAATAAAAAAAATATATAAAAAATATAATATAATATAATGTCCCATTCAAGTTAACGACAAAAAATAAATAACGAAAACAACTTATTTTAAACGTGTTCAGTTTAATAAAGCACTAATAACTTCAGACACATGGTTAAACATAAATAAAACAAACATTTTCTTTTGCATTTAGCCAATTCATTAATATTAAATTAGAACAAACAGTAAATATAACTAAATTATAATGTCAGGTTTCACATTTGTAATGTTCACTTTCGTGTAGTCATTAAATCACGGAATCTAGTTAATGTGTTCTGTGATTTTGGTCTGGCGGCGGTTATTAGCAGCGGTAGCTTCACACACGTCTTCAAGTTTATACAGCAAGTCAAAGTGATCACAGTTACTTTCACCAAAGTATCTTCGCAGTGTGGATAAAGCACTCCATGCTTCACCCGCTGTCACTGGTAAAACGAACTCGTCGTCGTCGTTGTCACTGTCGTCACTAGCCGTTTCCTGTTGTGGAGGACGAAACTTGCTGCATATTTCCTCATCTGTCGGCGTAGTGTAGCATTCAAGCTGTTCATCTTTGTTCACATACTCTGTGAATTCCTCATCGGTCATTCCAGGTGGAGGGGTAATCTCTTCGTGTTCGTCGCTAGTTGTCGCCTTGGGTGTGGTGAACCCCCCTTTCCTGTAACAGTTTCTGATCGTAGGTTCTGTCACCGCTTTCCAGGATCTTGCCAGTAGGTGTATGGCGTCAAGAATCGTCAGTTTTTTTTACAAGTTCATTGGCTGTTATATCGGTGTCTCGGTCGATGTCGTCGATGATTTTCCTTACTACATGCCGTCTGTAGTGGCCCTTCAAATTTCGGATTATTCCCTGATCACATGGCTGTAGTACTGATGTTCTAGGCGGCAGGAAAACCAATTCAACGTTGTCCAGTCTGTCGGCGCTGTCAGCTGGGTGGGCAGCACAGTTGTCTACTAACAGCAACACCTTTCTCTGCTGAGCTGCCATATCCCTATTAAATCCTTTCATCCATTCTCTCCAAATCTCCCCAATCATCCATACACTAGGGTTGTTTCTGTACACTACAGGTAGACTTTTCACTCCCATAAAACACCTTGGGTCTTTGCTATTTCCTATTACAAGTAATTTACGCTTATCATTCCCCGACATGTTGCATGCCACCAGCACTGTAACTCTCTCCATTTGCTTCTTACTACCGCTGACCGTTTCAGATTTTTGGGTTAATGTTAATATATGTATGTGTGTATGTATATATATATATATATATATATATATATATATATATATATATATATATATGCCAATGCAAAAAGGGGTTAACGTGCACATTCAGAGCAAGCTGTTGTAGCGCACGCCTGTCCTGGACACAAGGACCGGCCTCGGCCGGTTCCTCCGTCCAGGACAGGAAAGGTTGGGGAGGTGAAGGAGGAGGCACCAGCAGCCTAACTGTAGTTGGTAACAGGCGGGAGATGGTATGGTGCTATGTAATTTGGAATGTCCCGTAGGATTAAGCCAAAGAGAAATGGTGCGCATTTTAATGAAGGAAATTTGGCGCAATTTTGATGGTCATTCTAATGTGAATGGTAGGGAGCTACGTATAGGTTTGGATTTTAGTAGGCCGAGAGTAGCTCGTAGTTAAGACCTCGTATATATATATATATATATATATATATATATATATATATATTGTGCAGGTTAAGAACGCATTTGACAATTTATCACACTGGAAATAACTGCTGAGGGCCCCGTTCCACGAAGCGATTTAAGCACTAAGATCACCTTAAGTGCATTAGGTAGTATGCATTTAAGGTGACTTTATGCATTTAAGGTGATCGCTTCGTGGAACGGGGCCCAGGTTATAAATCAATAATAGCATTGTGTAAGCATCTGTTACGAATAAAAGTCGACTGAGTTTTTCCGTTCGAAACCAGGCAACAATGATTCATTTTAGATTTAGTTCTTGGAAATTGAAACAGTATAATTGCGCTTCGAATCGATTATATTCGCCACACAATCCACGTCAACATTCATATGAACGAAGTGGGTTAGGACGCTTCAAAGTAGGCCTACATGGGCCGTTAAATCATAACAATAAATATTAAGGCCTCTGTTAAAATGTACTTATATTTGTTGGGCATTTGTTTATATAAATCAATTTGCTCTAGTGGTGTCGTTAAACAAAACAAACTTTAACTCTTTTTTTAATATAACATAGTTTGTATTATAGTTCTTGCCGATATAACCAACATAACAAATCGGTTCACTCTCGGTTTCAGTCTCCCTGTCTCTGTCTCAGTCTCCCTGTCTCTGTATCTGTCTCAGTCGCCCTGTCTCTGTCTTAGTCTCCTTGTCTCTATATCCCTGTCTCTGTCTCAGTCTTCCTGCCTCTGTCTGTCTGTCTGTGTTTCTGTCTCAGTCTCCCCGTCCATGTGTCAGTCTCCCCGTCTCTGTCTCAGTCTCCCTGTCTGTCTGTCTATCTCTGTATCAGTTTCCCTGTGTGTGTGTGTGTGTGTGTGTGTGTGTGTGTGTGTGTGTCTCTCTCTCTCTCTCTCTCTCTCTCTCTCTCTCTCTCTCTCTCTCTCTCTCTCTCTCTCTCTCTCTCTCTCTCTCTCTCTCTCTCTCTCTGTCAGTCCAATCAGTGCACCACTACGGCCGTGGTATGTGCTTTCCTTCTCTGGAAAAATGTATATAAAAGATCCCATAAGCGTACGAGACAGGGGGGAAGGGGGAAGCTAAAACCAGCCCTCCTCCTACACAAATGGGAGCCCGTACGCCTATGAAAGATCCCTTGCTGCATTAGGAACAGTGTAGCGGGTTTCCTCTGGTGACTACGAGTTGGCATGACCTTCTTCTGCATAGTTGATCATTGCTGTCTCTGTCAAGTCTTCTTTGGAACCCCAAAGCTTGACAGCCAGTGTTGCTCCGTTCGGCCAGTGCTTTATTCTGGCTTCATCGTAGAGGGGGCAGAATTGCAGGATGTGCTCTGGGGACCGTGGTCCTGTTTGGCATAGACATTCATCAGTGTCTGCCAGTTTCAGGTGGTACCTATGGGATCTGAGATGGCAGTGACCGGTTCTTAGCCTGAAAATGGTTGTCTCTTGGTATCTCTCCAGATGATGGATTAGATCCTTGGTTGTAGCATGGTTGCATCGGAACTTTCTCTTAATTATGTTTTTTGTCTCTCTGAAGAAGATTGGATGCTTTGGCTGTTCCATTGTGCTCCCCTCCTTTGCCAGCCTGTCAGCATGTTCATTCTCTGCAATACCACAATGGAACCCACTGAACTACAACCTGCATGTGTAGAGAAAGGCCAACAAGTCCAGGTTGAACTGCAATTACTAGGTTTTCTTCAGGTGACAGTCTGTCAGGAACACAACATGTGATGGAAGTGGATTCTCCAAATTGATGATTCTGGTTGCTTGAAGAAGGGCATTTGTTTCTGCTCTGAAGTTTGTCGATTGTTTTCCTGCTGGGTATTGTCTGGAAGTTACTCGTCCATCAGGAAATCTTACGTGGACACCACTGCCAGCATTCTTTACTGCCTCTTCAGCTGAGTCATCTGTGTAGACATGGGTCCACTGTGAGGTGTTGTACTTGTCTTGAAGCATTTCCAATGTGAGAGACTTTAGGATGGCATCTGACTGTTCTCCCTTCCTGATGATTCCTGGAACATCATCTGCAATGGTTATGTCTTTTGATGATGTCGTCCAATCCTCTACATCTATCAAGGGTGGTTCCCGTTCTTCGGGTGTCCTTGGTAGGATATCAGAGTATGTGTGTCCAAGCTGTCTAGCCTCTTTAGTTTCTCGGCCGTGATTAAGAGTTTCTCCTCTCATTGTGTGCCTAGTGGTAGCAGTCCTGTTGTTTGTTCCAGTGCATTGATTGGAGTGTTTTTCATGCCACCTGTTATAAGGCGCATTCCTGTGTTCTGTATCTTTGTCAGTCTGTTGGTGTTTGTCTTTGCATCGGTTACCCAGGCTGATGATCCGTAACAGGTCTGACAGCTCCTGTGTACACTTGTTGTAGGAATTTGCTGTTTGCTCCCCATTTGGTGCTGTCAACTTTTTCATGCTAGATACTTTTTTGTGAATCTGTTCTCAACCTCTTTTATGTGTGGGTTCCACGTTAACCATTTGTCTAGCTTGACTCCGAGATAGTCAGGTTGTTCTTTTCCACTGCTCTTTTCCACTGACAGTCAACTTGAAGGTTTTCTTTGTAGTAGAGAGAAAGAGAGAAACAGGCGGCTACAGTCTTTTTGCTGTTTACAGTGACACACCAGTCTGATGCCCATTTGCTGATGGAATTCAAAGCACCATGCATGCGGATGGTAGCAGTGTTGGTGTTTTCTGCTGCATTCCAGATTGCGAGATCATCTGCATGAAGTGCCCTGGAGACATGTTTGGACAGATTTTCAGTGATGTCACTGATAAAGACTGTGAAAAGTGTTGGAGATATGACACTACCTTGTGGTATACCTTGTTTGATCTTTTATGAGGTGGCTCAGACATCCATTCAGTTTTACTTTGGCTGTTCAGTGTTGCAGGTAACTCTTGATCCAGCTGTATATTTTGCCTGCTATTCATGCATTCAGCAGCTTCAGCAGGAGTGCATCCTTCCAGACCTTGTCAAAGGCCTAGTTTACTTGTTATTGACAAGATGTGCCTGCATGTACTACGGATTGGTGTGAACCTCAGCAATAGCACCTACATTGTATATTGCCTGAAAATATTGAGTAAATATGTGACATAACAGTTTTACCCGTGATACATCAAACATACAGCAGTAGGTGTGCACTACATTGATAGTTGCCTGTGACTACCTGTAGTAGGTAGTGATACACTACCGAGCTGCAAACTTCCTGTTAACATACATATTAATTATATGTTCCCCTGCATGCCCACTGAATTTTGATATGATAGATGTATAAACCCGCAATAATATATACATTGTATATGTGACTGAATCTAGGGAGTCAAACACAATACTTTTAAGTATGTGAAATGCCAAAAAAGGTTGGAATTATGTGTATGCCGACTGCCCCCAACGAACGAATTGTAACATTTAGTGGGCGGGGGTTGCTGACAAACTCTTAATTTTAGTCAGTGTAGGCCTGCTTTTTAGTGTGAAAGAATGACAGGGGCCTAGCTTCCATATACGCAGGTAGGCTACGCAGCTGTGTACCACCTGAAATTAAAAATATTTTTTTTTATTATCAAAATATATGAAGTAAATGTGTGTAGCCTATGCTCTATGTACTTGCTCGCCGAAAAAGTCTGCGTACCAGTCTGCGTACCACCTAAAAATCCTAAGCTAGGCCCCTGAATGATGCACGCACGTATACGGATATCAATGGAACGTACAAAAGGTTACATATATAGGGATGTGTCTCAAAATCTCCGAATTTGTGCATGCGTACATATTACACATACTTTATGGATGACCCATTTGTAAATGTCTAATTTCACTTCTTCTGAATTCTAAGAAATAAATACTAAAATGACCTCGCGCTAAGCCAATAGTTTGCTGTCTCGTGCAGCATGTGCGTGACGTAATGCCATCTGTAGCATAGTTCAGCTTGTTTAATCGGGAATGGAGCTGACAAGGATAGGTAAGACCATTTTTTTACTTTTGTGACAGCTGACTTATTTTGTTGAAACTAAGTAACTCTCTCTTGGAAAATATTATAATGTTGCCACATACTGACAATCACTTTACAACTAATAATAATATGTTCTATCGACGATATCATTACGTAGTCTTTAAAGGGGCTCAGTGGTACAACACTCGCCTGATCCGATCCGATTTTTGTTTTTACATGCTCATGTACCACGAAGGTTTCGAGCATGTCCACCCACATCTTCATAAATCAAGGCTAATATTCGTTCCTCGTATTCCTCCTGAATACGAGGAACGAATATTAGCCTTGATTCCTGAATACGAGGAACGAATATTAGCCTTGATTTATGAAGATGGTCCACCCAGGGTTCGGTCTCTGGAGGCCAGGGGCCCAACTCGGGGCAGAAATTTATTTGGGACAATTTTGACTTTATAATTTGTTTGCGTTTTAGCCAAACTAATAAACCCAAAGCCCCCCCCCCCCCCCCCCCGTCAGTCCAACCTTGGTGCCCTCCAATCTCGATGCCCCCCAGTGTGGGCCCCCCCCACCAGAAACCTTGATTAACAAAACCAGATCGCACTTCGGATTAGTAGTTAATATTGTTTAAAGGGACATACCCTAGTTTTTAAACACTAAGGCATAGTTTTTACTGTTAGAGCCGTTTTTGATAACTGAAAACATACTTTACTTAGATTTTATTGTTTAGATTATCCATTTCCCTACATTCGAAGTGTTTTTGGTCATCCTAGTGTTTTTAATATCACAAAATGCATTTCATATTTTTAAAAATGCAAATGCGTCTGAGAAGTAACAGCTATTTTTAGAAGGTATTTCACCATTTTAAAGTCATGTTTCACTCAGTTGTAACTTTATCCAAATGTTTTACAGGTTTGTAGATTAACTAAACTTAATGTTAATTGTCACGGATTGAAACTAGGGTATGTCCCTTTAACTCGTCCGTCATGAATTTTTATTCATATTTGGTG
The DNA here is from genome assembly GCF_016097555.1 of Gigantopelta aegis. Classification (NCBI taxonomy): domain Eukaryota; kingdom Metazoa; phylum Mollusca; class Gastropoda; order Neomphalida; family Peltospiridae; genus Gigantopelta; species Gigantopelta aegis. Next base: position 60,326,983 of record NC_054708.1, on the reverse strand, counting down.
AGCGGGTGAGTACTTTTGCACCCCTGCTCTATATCAAAGGCTATAAAAAGACTAACCCTATACTTAAAACTACCCGAATCATTTAAAGAGCGGTACGGGTCGAACTCATGCCCAAGTGGGATTTTCATGGCCATTTATCTATTTTTGACGGAGTTATGGCCCTTGAACTTAGGCGATGTGAAATTTGTTTTCCAGACTTGTTTTTCAGAAGACCGTATCATGTACTCAGGGCTGCAGAAATGGAAAATATTTAACTGGCCCGCCGGACCAGAACGAACTAAAATTTACTAGCCCACCAGAATTTCTACTAGTCCATCAATCTATAGAACAATATATTATTAACAATGTTATAATATATATACAGTGTCTTTATTTACAATGATATATATAGATATAATGATGAAACATTATTAAGAACACTTGGTAAGCGATCAACATCATGTGGCAAACAAAATAAAAAAGACAGATAGACCGTTGGACTGATAGTTGCAATTTTTAAATCCTCTGTCAGAATTTTTACTCTCATTTGGCAAGTGAGCAAGTACTATCTGCATCCCTATGTACTGACCGGCCTCGGTGGCGTCGTGGCAGGCCATCGGTCTACAGGCTGGTAGGTACTGGGTTCGGATCCCAGTCGAGGCATGGGATTTTCAGGCATCGAATTTTAACTTTTTGAGGGCACGGCAAATGTTGCCTTCGTGTCAAGAACAAAAATTGGGGCACCAAGGCAAGTTGGAGGGGCACCAAGGCAAAGTTTTCCTTCATAAAAGAGGCACGAAGGCAACTTATTTTCTATAAAATTATCCCATATTATTACAAACTGTAATGTTACTACTGAAGGCCTAGGACTATTCCATAAGGGAATGGGTGAGTCACTTGATTATTACTCTATGACTGATACATTCATAAGCATATCCGCATACTAACTACTACTTGGATAATAATTCAAATAATTATTGTAAAATAGAAACTTTTAATCTTCTAAATGTAATAGACAGTGGTCCTGTGTTTAAACTTTATACCAACCTGTATAGCAAACAATAAACACACATTTGAAATAATATTGTTAAAAAAATACTATACAACTTGTCAATTCTATCATACCAAATAATTCTCACAAAGAAATGACCTGAGAATGACAGTCTATGCCATTATGATCAAGAACGAGAAAGAAAGATCAATACTATGAAAATGTCACGTTGGATACCTCAATGTTACTACTTTTGAAGATAATGAACATTAAATAGCACCAATCACTTCACTGGATAACTGCACATTAACTTCAGTGAATAATCCTCATTTTCCATCTGAATCACACTCCGAAGAGTACCATAGTCATATAATGAATTGTGTATTGTACAAGTAAGTTGCGAATAGACTGATAATGTGGTCACTATCCAATGCTGAACTGAACTTAGTGTACTTTTGCCGTTTTTGTCAAGCTGACTAGAAGATAGTTTCTCTTCATTGACTGAAACTAGGCTATGCATAGATGGTTTGGCTATTCCCCTAGCCGAGAAACCATGTGTTACAAGGTGACTAGACTACATTTATGTATGACAATGAAAATAAGTTCAGTATACGGTACATATTCATGAACCATAATAAAACAAAAATATCCTAACTCGGATATGTGCAAAGAGTTTCTCACTCTGATGTTTGTCTACTCTAGTCTGTGTCAGTATCACTGTCCACTTGCTCATAATCTGTAGGAGTAGCAGCAATGGATTTTGCCTTCTTTCTCGGGCCATAAGGCATGATTTCAGGCCTCCTGGATTTAACACAGGAAGACCTCCATCGATTGACTGCAGGCGCTGGCTGGAAATTTTCAGGCTCGAGTCCCTCAGAACATATTCGGAGTAAATGCTGGATGGTACTCAGGCCCAGGTTGAGACGCCAGTCTCCCAGAATTCTCTTTATGTATGAGAACTGACGCTCGACATGCGCAGTGGCAATAGGGCAGACCAGTAGAATTCGTACAAGGTGGAGTACGTTGCTGTACCGGTCCTCCTTCTGGGTAAGCATCTTTTGCCATAACGGATAGAATGCCTCCTGTCTGTGATTTCGAGATATATATCATATTTCAGCTTGGCCCACTCCCGTTCTATATCTCATCTACCTGGCAGCCCTTTTTCACTAGAAGTGCATTGAAATGATCTGTGAGGGTTGTAATTTCCTTTTGTCCATAAACAGCAAGAGCTTGATGATCTGTTGGGTAGTTTGTTGGGTCTAAAATATCAGCTGCTGAAAGCACTGGGTCATCAACAAAATTTCGGAATCTGCTAGAGATGCAAATGGTGATCCTTTCTATTATCTCTTTCGACTTTCTGTTGAATGTGTCCACTTCAGAAGGAGATGTCACCAACTCGATACCTTTAAATCTTACAACGCCATCATTTTCAGCAGCTGTGGTCTCAAGTAGGACTCTACGTAGATTTCTCCCTGGATTATTGACCATTGAAATGAGGTTAGCCTGCGCAAGATCAATGTTTGCTCGTACACCAGAAATTGGAAGATTGTCATCTTGGAGTGAGAGCGACAATTCTGCCAGGTCTTCCACAAGATCCTGGTAGGAAGCTAAGTATAGTACGAAGCGGTGTGAGGTCATGAGTTTGGAATATCCTCTCATTTTTTGCACGGTCTCCTGCTGGGATGTCTTTTCGCAATTCGGATCCTTGCTCTTGGAGTTGTGTTACAATGCAGCGGTAATCCTGGATCAGGGCTGTTAATGCCTTTCTGCGATGATCTATCCATCTGGTGCCCTGAGATCGTGATGGTTTCACTACATATTCACCAAATGTCTCAGCTGTTCTCTGAAGCTCGTGCCATTTCTTGACAGATCGCCGGTACATATAATATAGATGCATCATCAGATTATCTATCTGAAAAATAGAAGGCAAAAAGAAACATAATAAGTATTTCTCAAAAAACAAATGAAACCATTTTTTACAAACAGTAAAATTTTTCAGAAACTAACATGATGATCCTATTTTCAGATTATTAGCAATACTCAAATAAAATATAATGAAGATGAAAAGAAGATATATACCAAGGAATTTTTTTATATATTTCAAGTCATCTCATTGACAAAAATAACATTGTGCATAATCCATTTCTTATGTTTGGCCAACTAGCATATGTCAACAATAATTGATTTAGTTAAACCAGGTATATTTAGTACATAATTATGTTTTGGTACACTTGGTATAGTTAAGTTGTAGTTACATCATCCTTTTCCGAGAGATTTCAGTGGCGGATCCAGAAAATCCATTTAGGGGGGGGGGGGCAATGATATAAAAAGTAAAGTTTGTTTTATTTAACGACGCTACTAGAGCACATTGATTGTTATCTTATCAGCGGCTATTGGACGTCATTTTGACAAATTTTTAGAGGAAACCCGCTGCTGCCACATAGGTAGGACGTTTAAAAAATATAATATAATTATAACTGTCGCAAAATTTAGGGGGGCCCGGGCCTAACTATGGGATACACCACGGGTAAAATCAATGGGACTGACACCAAAGCGTGGTACAATATTATATTCTACCAGAAACCACTCAATGTAAATAGGATGCAGCATTTCAACATGGTGCAGTGAATTGCGTTTAGCTTTGTATGACAATACGATATTTAGTCAGTTTAATGTACATTTGTAAGCTTGCCTTTAATAGTTTATTTGAACCTTACATTAATCTAACCATATTGTTTTTACAGGTGACGTCTTACTAAACAATGCTTCCCTATTACTTGAAATTACATGTATTGTGTGCATTTTCCAGACATGACAGCACATACCATGATCTTAAAAAGTCAAGAATATAATTCACCTCAAGTTCATAAAATGAACCCTTGAATGAATCTTTCAGGGCCAACTCAAGACGATGTGCAATGCAGTGTATCATTATAAGCCATGGCATTGTTTTCTTCAGTCGAACCAGTACACCAGATTCTTTCCCAAAATTAACTGAAGCTCCATCAGCTGCTGTTGCAACACAGCATGTCTTGATGTCAAGCTGCATTTCTCGAGTCTTTGCAGTAATTGCATTGTATATGCCCTCAGCAGTACATTGACCAGGTTCTGTAATTCTAGAAGAATAAAGGAGAACTTTATTTATTAATGGTGCAATTATTTATGTAGCTAGGGTGACTAGTCTAAGCCATATATGTCATAAAAAGTCACGTTATCACAAGAAGTAAACACTTACTTACCCAAGAAGTTTGAACCTAGGCAGTCCGTCCTCAAGCAACTTAACACTAATTACTTCTTTTTCCGAGAGGCTCTTGTCAGTGCTGCCATCAAACAGGATTGAACAGTAGAAGGGTTCCGTGGAAAACAGATGCTTCAAGTCGTCTGCCATCGTTTCACCAATTTCATCAACAAAGGTTCGGCATGCCTTGTCATTGGCATAAGTGTTACCAAGGTTGACTCCATGTTTTTTTTTCTACACTAATTAAGACTGGAAAGTTTGTAAAACAAAGTTCTGAGTGTGCGACTGTGTATGCCCAATCAAAAAGGTGACACATTCTTGTAAATGTCTCTTTGTCCATTTTTTTAAGGTGCCTGTAAATAACAGGCATCTCTTTGGTGGCCTTGGTCGCCTTAATCGCATCTCGATGCAGCTTGCTAGCATTGTGGGTCCGGGCAGTATCTTTTTTCACATTCGCAGTCCCCTTTATATATGCTTCCAATTCGCATAATTGTGACTGTCCTTGGTGTAAACTGCTTTTTTCCACCTTCACTATAGTAGGCCTTACAAACTTCGCACCATACCAGTGTAACATACCCGTCTTTTTCCTGGAATCCTATCCAATCCCAGTCCGTTTTCCAGGAAAGTATTGTTGTCACCTTACACTTGTACTTCGGTGCTTTAGTGATGTTAACTACACTTTCTTCGGGATTTCCAGCTTTACTAGTACTTGGACCCTGGTCCACATTGGAAGACACAACAGTAGTAGACTCAGGCAGAGGTTCCAAGGAAGGTACTGAATCAGCATCAGCATCATTTCCTGATGACTCGGGCTTGGAGCTGAATAAAATTAAAAATTCAATTAAATTAGACAATTATAATATATCCATGTCAGTTGTTACAAGATTCATGCAACTGAAGGAAGAGTAGAATGGCAAATGCATGACAACTTGCTTGTTAAGTATTGGATGGTAAAACTATAATGAAATCAATCACACCTTCCCATCCAGGAACATATATTTTTAACAAGCCTGCAAACATTTGACTGCCTGTCAAAATGCCCTATAATATATTAATCAATGTGTGGCTTTAATAAATAACAATGTACTCGTGACCAGGAATGGGATGAATAACAAAAAAACACTTGTAAGTACGGTATTGCCAAATAAATAAATTTCTTTTAATTTGTTAATGTTAAATGAAAAAAAAAAGCAGCAAGCTATCTTAATGAAGCAAAATTAGATACAAAGTTTGTTGTTTCTTTTTTTTCATATCTAAGTGATAAAGTTCTATATATTTAAGATGACGAGTGGGCGTAATATAGTTTGATAGCATGTGAGTAAAGAGTTTAGACAAAGATTTAATTCAAATCAGTGGCGTAACTACGGGGGGCCTGGGGGGGGTGCGGTGCCCCCCTTCAAAACATCCCCCCCCCCCCATTTCACATTTGATTGTACACAATAAATACAACATTGGCCCCCCGGACAAAGGTCTGCCCCCCCCCCCCCCCCCCCCCAAATAAAGACTCGGTTACGCTACTGATTCAAATAACATTTACATTATATGGTGAAAACTACAAAAATTCTATTAAATTTAACACTTTAATAATTTTGATTTTCATATTGTTAAATATTTAATTAATTTATTGTTTAATTACATATACGTTTACTGCACAAAATTGTACTAAGGAGCAGCTGTGAAAATAAACAATTGTAGAACATGTTGGCAACCGTCCAATCTGGCGGTTAGCCAGACCCATTCGGAATAAGTCGGGCGCTTACGGCTTCTCGCTTGTATCTATTAATAGCAAACGCGATGACATTTTAGCGACTGTATCTGTGTTCTGTGCAGGTACCGTTAAAACGCGCATGTCGAATCAATGACTGTTTGAACACTTAAAAAATAGCATTTTTCCTACCCAATATCGAACCGCTTCAAAACAAAAACTGCATTTTCGTCAAAACATTTGTGTCGCACAAAATTACCGTTAATATTAAACTGTGTGACCTTCAAAGCGCGATTCTATATAATTTATGTTCGGTCATGGCGCTTAGTCAGTTTGGAAATGTCCGACGATCAAAGGCTCATTATGGATTGTTAAGTACTTTGACTAAAATCGCCGAATGGTCGTCAGTATTACATGTAAAATATATAACGTTTCTTAAATCTGACTCTAGACCTTTAGTTTGATCATTTTCGATTTCATTCTTGGCAATGGCATTGAACGGACAAATTGATGATTGGTGCAGGTGCTACAAGGAGAAAAATTTCGGGAGTTCATCTCTGTTTTCGTCTTGTAACGGTTTGTACTGACTGCCTTTAATAATGTCATGAGTGAACACGAAAATTATCAAACAAATGGTACCTGTGCCGTCAAATTTTAATAAAATGTACATGTATGTATGTATGTTTGTATGTATGTTATCGTTACATATAGATATATAGCAGGCCTACTTGACGATCAATTTGTTAGAAATTCTCAGGACAAGAAGACAGTTGAGACAACTGGACTGGTGCCAAGTTATTGATGTTGGAAAAGAAAACTGCAGTTCAATAGCTAATATAACTAAGTTTAGTAGAAATACTCATACCCGAAGAATTTGGACAGCTTGACGCACTTTGCTGCTGCCGAGCTAAGCTCCTGTTCTTTCCTTTTTTTTAGTCTTCCTTTCCGTGGCATTTCTGTTAACTAATACTAGGGAAATCATGACATGAGCACGTGCGTGCGAGTGTGTCTGTGTGAATCGGTGGTTGTGTGACCTATATTGGGGTATAATTTCCTTTTTCATTTTGATATAATACGCTAAATTTTCAAATGGTAATTACACATCCATTTGAGTTAGTTTCTTTGGGTAGTATGTCGAACAGTTACCAATCAAATTAATACAAGAAAACTATAGTATAAAGGCAGTGCGTAATTAACATAAAGATATACCGACCTTGTCCCACGAAGTGTTCACGTGATCACAATATAGCTGCGTCCATGATGCAGTCTCTTGCAACGTAGCCTCCTTGATTGTTGATAACGCGAGTTGTAACGTAAATAAATTTTAAAACATAATGAAATACGGGTGTTTTAACACTTTTTATTCGAAATTGTCAGTGAAACAATAAATGATCATATGTAGATCTGGGAAGGGCACGGTTGCAAACCAGGAAGGGCACAAAGGCATTTTCCTTGCCGTCGATAACGTTCGATTTTCGGGGCACAACGGCAAGTAAGGAGGGCAACGAAGGCACTTGCCGTCGTTGCCGTGGTAAAATTCGATGCCTGGATTTTTAATCCAGATACCTACTCCAAACCCTGAGTGAGTGCTCCGCAAGGCTCAATGGGTAGGTGTAAACCACTTGCACCGACCAGTGATCCATAACTGTTTCAAAAAAGGCCATGGTTTGTGCTATCCTGCCTGTGGGAAGCGCAAATAAAAGATCCCTTGCTGCTAATCGGAAGAGTAGCCCATGTAGTGGCGACAGCGGGTTTCCTCTCAAAATCTGTGTGGTCCTTAACCATATGTCTGACGCCATATAACCGTAAATAAAATGTGTTGAGTGCGTCGTTAAATAAATCATTTCTTTCTTTCCCTATGTACTGTTACCAATCAAGTTTGACTTGTGTGGCAATTTACCTATTTTTGAAGAGTTAAGGCCCTTGGACTTAGGAGATATGAACATTTGTTTTCCAGACTTGTTTTGCAATGCTTCAAAATATTGAGGTAAAATTTTGTATATAGCTTTATCATGTACTGTTGCTGATCAAGTTTAACTTTCTTGGTGATTTACCCACTTTTTTTCACAGAGGTATTTAGGAGATGTAAAAAATTGTCAAATAGGGGACATGTATTGCTTTAGCAGTACTCTCAGAATGCTTGTTAGGCCAAAAAAAAAAAAAGTTTGTTTCAGGTAACATGGCCAAAAAAAGTAGGGTAGGTAGGTAGGATTTTTTTTTTTTTTTTTTTTTTTTTTTTTAGTTCAAAGAAAGGTTACCCTACCTTAAATGTGTTTGTCAGAGAAAAACTCAATCTGAAGATGAAAGACATGAAGGCAAGCTGTCTGAAAAATCTTAGTTTACTCTTTGCAGCCAGAGAGAAATAAAAACAATCTCACTGTCAATGTCAGTTTTAAGTTTCACATGCCATTTTCAAAAGACAGAAAAACAAAAAAAGTTCAAACTATTCCTTTCACCAATAAAAGTCAGTAGATGACTGCACAGAAACTTCACAGCTTTGTCCATTTTTGTCATAGGATGACTGCACAAATTTGTCCAAGTTGGTCAATAGATGTTTGCACAAAAAGTTCACAGATTTATCCAACTTGTATTGGAAATAACAAAACAATACTAATTTTGTGTGCAATTTACAAATCAATCGGCTTAGAAATGAATAACTTGTAGTAAATTTCATAGTAATATAAAAGGCGTTCCTAACCCAAGTACTCTGACTGCAAGAGAGCTAGACGGAAATTTGGACATAAATAATGAGAGCGTGTTTATGTTCAAATGTCCGTCTAGCTCTCTTACAGTCAGAGTACTCGGGCTAAGGCGTTCCCTGTGGGACGGACTTATAGTTTTAATGTTTATTAGCCTATTGAACGGACCCATGCTAAAATCACTCAAATTAATTTATTCCCAATTAACTGAAACACTGAAATAAATGTGAACTGTTTAATGTTAGTGGTTATTCTTGAATATTCCGTTTATTTAATTATTACCCATGCTCAGCAGTTGATAGGCCTATCTACATCACTGGCGTAGGAAGCGGCATCGATGGTTTATATATTAATTTTATACGTGTGTGTACCCACCCACCCCCCTTTTTGTTATCTTCCTACAGGCTACACCCGTGTATATTAACAAATTCTGGGTACTAGGCCTAAGCAGTAGCCAACAACGAAAATTGTACAGTCTTCTTCAAATGACCTTCACCTTTGCATGTGGGGAAAAATGCGATGACTTGTAGTCTGTGCATGTGGTATCGAGAAATCCTTTATTGTTTTGTTGAGATCGCACGTTGTCGGTTTTGGAAAATAAACCTACAATGTATGAGATGACTGGAGTTACGATAATACGATATATTTTCCTCTATAGGCCTACAGTATTTAGCAGTTTGTAATAAAAGCTGTTTAATCGCCACACACGTTACCGTACTGTCATGCGATCTCGTGTGTCACCAATTACCGTGGTACCTAATAAGAGCATGTGTTATTAACAGTGTTCTACACTCGGTTTTATAACTTACTCTTCTTTGGCTAGTGAACAAACAAAATTTACTAGCCAAGCTTAAAATGTTACTCGCCACAGTGCGACACTACTCATTTTGTATCATTTATGAATGTGTTGTAAGTATCTGGATTGTTTTCGCCAAATTACTAAAATCAATGATGAGTTCCGAATTGTACCGACAATTAATACGGATTTCACAGTGATCAATCGGACAACTTCGTAAATAGTGAAATGTTCCGACTGCACAATGATGTCAACAAATTTCATTTGTTTTCGCTGCTAGGACTCTGAACGAACATGGCAAATAATTTAATACTTAGATGTTTTTGGAGTCAGTCGCCAGATGGCGACGATAATAAATTCAATCGGTCGCCACGCCAACATTTTGGTCTCATTGGCGACCATTTTGGTTGCAACGTAGAACACTGGTTAATAATTCCAATTTCAGTGGGGGTGTATAAAAACCATCGCTGCTGCCCCCCCCCCCCCCATGCACACACACCCCTCAACCTCCATTTAACACACACACTGACGTGTAAGAGTTATCCTACTTGAGTACTTCTGTCGTCTGCTTTGTCGATCCGCGACCACAACTTCTCTGTGCGCTTCCCCCTACCCCAGCAGAAGAAAAAAAGTTCAGGGTCGGTGGACCGGAAACAAACCATTTTTTTTTTTTTTGGCCTTATACATTGACATTTTTTTTTACAATAGATGCAGTGTTATTTTTTAACATTTAAAACACTCGTATTTAAAGCTGCTGTGTGTATATTATTATTATTATTATTATTAATAATAACATTAAACTGTCCTGAAAACGCGTCTCTTCTCGTCTTCATTACAAATATATGTGGATCCCTTTCGGACCTCAGTTCATTTGCCATACACAAACTCAAATTGCTTCTTTTACAATTCTGTGACACCCCTCCACCCTTTAAAAATGTCTAGATCCACCCCTGCTATCAAACATATTATTTTAAAACATATATTTGACGGACTGTACGTTTTATTTTTATCCTTTTCAAATTCAACTTAATATTTTCTCTACAATTTAGAAATAAAATATATTTCCATACACAAATGACTGCCTGCTCAACCGACTTATTTTGATAGGGGTGAAATGTGTCTAAGACAACAACAAAAAACCCCACACAACCCCCCCCCCCCCACACACACACACACACAAACGTCATCTAGCTTGCATATTGCCTACACAAATAATAAACTTGTTCATGACGTGGGAAAATTTTAGGAGTAGATATGCCATTTTTTATTCAGCCCCTTTTTGCAGTATATCTACTACTTTGTTGGAAAACACGAATTGAAATCACCATCGACTTGTCGAAATATAGGGAATTGGCCCATATACTTGTATAGTGTTTTTAACTACATAAGTTAACATTGTCGCCTATAGGATTTTATTTAGTATAGTACAACCGTGTGTTGGTATACCGGAAACGGTGGTTTCCAAACTTTATCAAGTTTATTCGTTCTTTCTTTTAAAAGTTGTGTTTGTTTTGTTTAACGGCAGTACTAGAGCACCTTGATTTATTAATAATTGGCTTTAGATGTCAAATTTCTGCTAAATGAGTTGCAAAAGAAAACAGATGTAGATTTACGTGCAAAGTCAGCGGTTGCAAAACGAAGTACTAGTAGGCGTTGGAACTGACAGAGTAGGAGTTGGAGGTTTATCGAGAGTTACAGACACTCAGTAATGGGGGCACACTGGGGGGAGGGGGGGGGGGGAGTCTGTTACCACAGAAGTGTGCAATGTAGTCCACTTGTAATGCATATAGTTGGTGAAATTGTTGGCCCAAGAATAGAACAAGTATGACTCAGTGGTTTTCCGTTTGAAAAAAAGAAGCTATTTTTCGTTTCATGTTTTTGTAAATTCCGTTTCATTTCCATTTCAGACTACAATATGTAATTAACAATTGAACTAACACAAGTTGTGACAAATTAAAGTCCGAACCAAATTGTTAACAACTACAATAAATTACTCTCCTACCTTTAATTACTGATACATTTCCCCCAAAAATTTTTTAGACACAAGTTGTGAAAAAAACATTACTGTGACACAGATTCCACATACAAGACTGTTATGATATTGCCAGTGTCGACTTTACTGAGATAGCATAGGGCAAAATACATGCAGTTTTCTGCCGTCTGCCATTTTGTTTCTTTATGGAATACTCTTCAAGAGGGGTGAAAGCCTCCAAAGTATGTGACACAATTAATATAAAATCAATGATCTCTAGTGGTATCATTAAAAATAATAATAATTAATAATAAAATTAATATGACGTCGCTATTTGTCATTAAATCAAAGTCTAGCGTTGTCTGCAAATTGAAGTATGCGCATGACACAGCGGAAATAAAGTATCATTGCAACGTTCAGCCAGCCGTTTTTTTGCTAAACGTTTGCAAACACATTTTGACTGGTGGTTCTAGGTTTAATGTGTAGCGTAAAAATCTGTCTCCCAAGACAAGCGTTAGCGACAAACCGCTGGCTAAACTTACTCCTGGAAACAAACCCTGTCCCATCTGCGCAGGCGCAACAGACTAAGCAGTAAACCAGCCCCAAGTTCAGCTAGCAAACGTTTTGCTAACGTTTGCGAAGTATTTGATTGGTTCCCAATGTCACCATTTGGTTTACCATGAAGCGCATAATCCAAGCGTTCGCCAATAGTACTGCGCACGGGTCAATTGTCAGTTTACAGTGTGGCAATAGTGAAATAGTATAAATTTTTTGAACTTCGCGGAAAATTGTAATTCCATTTCCAAATGTAAATAGGGCCTATCGTTTCACAATGGGAATTACGTCCGTTTTCTGCGATCGCGGAAAATCACTGGGTCTACAGTGTGATCATAATATATTTTAAAAACAAAGGCAATGAGCATTAATGGACGCTGTATTTGTGGGAAACTCAGTTTTCCTGAAGAAATGAACCCATAGAAGCCAAGCTATACATTCAGACAAGAACCAAGAAAATATGAACTGGAGTCTGAGCAACTGTGGCGAAAATAGACGACGGAAATGAGGGTAGTAAACGTCGCATGCGACTAAGGTTCGTGGGACACTTAATGGAAAGACCCATGACTTCATATTATACACGACATGATGCTCTACCCATTAAGTTCAATTATTTTTTTTGACATTTGGGAGATCACCTGTTTCCATTTTTTTCTTCTCAAGGTGATATTGTCTAATTGACGGTGGATTGACGGATGACCACCGAGCTGCGTAACGGCGAGTCCGCCTATCCACCGTCAATGAGACGATATCACCTTGAGAAGAAAAAAGAATGGAAACTTGTGATCTCCATAGTAAAATATCTTTTACATTCTTTTATTTTATTTTCTGTAAATTATATATGTTTATTTTTAACGCAATTGGAAGTAAATTTTCAAAACCAGTTGTATGAAAAATACTATTGTGTATTTGAACAAATTTGTATTTATATAGACGCAAAAACAATGTCAACAACAACATAATGCTTTAAACTCAAAGCAATACCAATAAACTACTTTTAAGATGGAAGAACATAACAAAATTTCAAATACCCTGCAATATGGAACGGTCTGAAATGTAAACTTGTAAAAGTGTTGATCAACCAGATTTGTAATATATTCATTTTTATATATTGTGCTACGTTGCTAATTCATATTTGTTGTGTAATAATGGTTGTGAATTTCAACTCTACTGCCTGTCATGTTAAAGGTAGGTGTCATCTGAGAAATTTTGTTGATGTTAGAAGCTATGTTTGTTGCAACATTCGTGTTTTGCAAGCTTGTTTGAAAACTTTGAGATGCCATGATCGGGTAAATGGGATCACTTGTCGCATTTTTAATTTGGGGTTTACACGATGATTTTTCACTGCAAGGTGCACTTAAGGGATCAATATTTTCATCAATGTGTTGTAGAATTTTTGAATATTTGCATTTTTGTTGGCAAAGCGTGAATTATCGGTGTTGTCTGCTGTTGGTGCCTACATGCTCAATCAGCTGATTTCACTCAACAGGACAATTGTTAGTTGAAATTCTGCTTGAAGAGGCCAATGCAGCAAGCGTTGCTATGTCATCTGGAAAGTATTCTTCAGGGTCATTTTCTGGTCCGAATATTTCTTCCAATTCACCCAAATTAAACGACACTGTCTTCTACGTGTATGTCAAACATATTTACAAACAAAGACACTTCACCGCATATGAATACACGTAAACAACGTTACAGTAGGTACATTGACTTTCGGAGATGGTATATCGTAGAATGAACCAGGTTCTTCCAGGTATTTTACAATGAAAAATGACGTAACTCAATTGTTAAGGTGCTTGAAAGCGAAGTTTCGCTCCCACAGCATAAACTGATTTAATAATCATAGAATACTGGTTGGGACAAGAAAAAAAGCTTCTAGATTTCATACCCTGCATGACACCGCAATCTACCCAGTAAGCTCAATATTGCCATTATGTTACAATGAGAAATGATGTCACGAAATTATTAGATGCTTGGAACTGAAATTTGGCTCCCATGCACAGCATAAATAATGATCTAAGAACTGTAAGGTTGCTATGATTCGAGTGTATAATAAATGACGTGTTAACTACAGTACACCGAAAATGAAAGCTAATCCTGTTTGTAAAAAAATATATTTATAAAAATTGTAGTAAGATATATTTGGGTAGAAAACAATAGATGTTGACATTTTCTCTGTTATGATGGGGTTTTTTGGGGGGGTTTTCTGTGTTTTTTTTGTAAATAAAGAATTTGCAGGTACATAACATGTATATTATGATATCATGATAAATGTGATAACCCTGTGCCATGTGGTTGTTACACTTTTACGTTCAGTTCACAGGTTTGTGTCCATGGAGAAATCATATCATTCTGCGATGAAAACCAAAATTATTATACTTGTTTTAAATAAAACAGAATAAGCACAAACAAATCAGTTTCAATTCCTTATTCATAAATAGTCAACAGATTGTTATGATTCAGAAGAAAAGAAAGAAAGAAAGATTTTATTTAACGATGCACTCAGCACATTTTATTAACGGTTATATGGCGTCGGACATATGGTTAAGGACCACACAGATATTGAGAGAGGAAACCCGCTGTCGCCATTTCATGGGCTACTATTTTCGATTAGCAGCAAGGGATCTTTTATATGCACCATCCCACAGACAGGATAGTACATACCACGGCCTTTGATATACCAGTCGTGGTGCACTGGCTGGAACGAGAAATAGTCCAATGGGCAATCATGATTCAGAATTGTAATGCAACATGATATGCATATAATACATAAGAAATCGATAAATATTGTGTTCATGATGTTTCTTTTTCTTGTGTAAGACTGCAATGGCCCATTCCTTCATCTTTGAGAATAACTATCATATTAGTTAAATTAGTAAATTTATTTTGAAAACACAAAACATTAACCCTTAAGATATTTAATTTAGAAATCATTATTCCTCAAACTTAATCATGTTCATGGGTGCAATTCCTCTCGGTCTCTTGCCTCTAATTCTGATTATTTTGAGGGGTGCGATTCCCCCCTCTGCATTTTGAGGTGTGCAATTTTTAGCACTCCTGGGTTTTTCAAAAACGAAGGTCTGACACACATATGTATGCAACTCCCATGCCCCTAGAACTTTGTTGATCAGAAAAACAAAGTTTGTTTCCCAGCAACGAACAATGGCGTGACATAATGTCAGTGTAATACTGGGGAGGCATGAGTTCAAAAATTCACATGGGCATCAAACAAAGGTAAGTATAAGAATATGATTATCAGGGCGGTGTAGCTTGAGGAACGAAGGTTCGAATGATAGATTGCCTTTGATGGATTCGGACTCCCCGACCAACCCCAACGACGTCCCAACTAGTGCCACCCTCGACCAATGCATCACACCCGTGGTACGTATATAATGCTGCACATGGAGCTATCAAGAACCTTTGATGGATTCGGATTCCCCGACCAACCCCAACGACGTGCCAACTAGTGCCACCCTCGACCAATGCATCACACCCGTGGTACGTACACATGTATATAATACTGTACATGGAGCTATCAAGAACCTTTGATGGATTCGGATTCCCCGACCAACCCCAACGATGTGCCAACTAGTGCCACCCTCGACCAATGCATCACACCCGTGGTACGTATATAATGCTGCACATGGAGCTATCAAGAACCTTTGATGGATTCGGATTCCCCGACCAACCCCAACGACGTCCCAAGTAGTGCCACCCTCGACCAATGCATCACACCCGTGGTACGTATATAATGCTGCACATGGAGCTATCAAGAACCTTTGATGGATTCGGATTCCCCGACCAACCCCAACGACGTCCCAACTAGTGCCACCCTCGACCAATGCATCACACCCGTGGTACGTATATAATGCTGCACATGGAGCTATCAAGAACCTTTGATGGATTCGGATTCCCCGACCAACCCCAACGACGTCCCAGCTAGTGCCACCCTCGACCAATGCATCACACCCGTGGTACGTATATAATGCTGCACATGGAGCTATCAAGAACCTTTGATGGATTCGGATTCCCCGACCAACCCCAACGACGTCCCAACTAGTGCCACCCTCGACCAATGCATCACACCCGTGGTACGTATATAATACTGTACATGGAGCTATCAAGAACCTTTGATGGATTCGGATTCCCCGACCAACCCCAACGACGTCCCAACTAGTGCCACCCTCGACCAATGCATCACACCCATGGTACGTATATGTTGTTGTGGAATTAACAAGAAAAAAAAGGTAACAAAAATAAATACCTACCAGCCTGTAGTCTGATGGCTTAACCACTGCGCCACCGAGGCCGATGAAGGCAAACAAATAGATTGCCCTCGATGGACTAATCGGAGCCTTAATAAGACTGATGCATCAAATCCGTGGTACGTATATAGTGCTGTGGAGCTATATATACATGTATAAATAAATAAATAAAAACAAAAGAACAATAAAAATGCATATAATACCCATGCATATACTGGAACACACACACACACACACACACAATCACAAATGCATATACAATCACGTACGCATGTACATGTATGCAATCTTCCAATCGTTGTTAATGTTCTGGAAAACAAAGTTCGTTTCCCAGCAACGAACTATGACATGACGTAATGTCATTGTAATATTGGGTGGAATGAATGAATGAATGAATGAATGGATGAATGTTTAACAACATCCCAGTACACACGCAAAGAAACCCCCCCCCCCCCCCCCCCCCAAAAACCAAACAACATCGGCTGTTGGTTGTTGAACAAGGTGAGTTTAAGAATAGGACCATTAGGGTGGTGTGTAGCTTAGTTGTAGAACACTCGCTTGAGGCATGATAGTTAATAGAATAGATAACACTTGATGAATTCGGATTCCCCCCACCCCAACCCCGTCCCAACTAGTGCCACCCGCAACCAGTGTTTCACACCTGTGGTACATATATAATGCTGTAGACTTAACAAGAAAAAAAAGACGCCCCCAAAAGAAGACAATATCATATCTCGTAATTAATCAGACTACTCTTGATGGCAACTTTTTTAGAGTAGGTAGCGCACATAAGTACAAGCTGGTTTCATCACAGTTGAAAACACCTTTCGGTGCATAGCCGCTTACAACTTCTGGTATTCTCGCTCTGTGGTCTTCAACTACAGCTACGTCAACCCCAGCACTCTCGCCACTGACTTTGAAGCCTTTCACAGAGTATCTTGATTTCCATCGGTCTAGCCAGCCATTGGAACCCTTAAACTCCGGCACTAACAGTTCTTTAGCAAATTCATTGGCTTTCTCTTGATTAATAGGGCCAGATATGGGAATGTTTTTAGCACAAGCTTTGCAAAACCACTGCCACACCAGTTCGCCGAGTTCATCAAACTTGCATGCGTTGTTAAACCGCCGTTTATTTCCACTAGCGTTATTTTCATACTGTGCCTTATAAGCGTCACGTTTCTTTATAATGTCTCCAGCAGTCGATTTATCAATCCCAAAATTTTCACTCAGTGCTTTCAACGTAGGTTTAGGTACATTTTCGAATTATTTTAAGTTTATCATCGAGCGATAATTCAACACGGCGGCGATTCGCTGGACGTTCTGATATGTCCAAAGTAGATACTAAAATGAAACACTGTTGACAAATTTTCCACCGAACCAAGCCAAACAAATTTACTCTTGGTTACTCTTTATTTTGTTAAACAAACTTTGCCAGAATAAAAAACAACAACCAAAAAAAGGGTTAAAAAAATTGAAAAATTAATTAAATTCCTAGTTGCTTTGCCGTTCATTGTGGTAATCGTGAGATGTACATGTAGGCTATGAAAAGGAGCTCAATCAAATTCGTAAGTTAATATAAATTTGTAACAATCGAGCTCAGAATAAAGGAAGTACATGTGTTTCCTCCAGTTATTGAAACCATCAAAGCTGTTAATTAATCACTTAATTGGTATTTGTGAACTGCACAAGAGTGATACTGGAGCATGCGCATACGCAATCACGTTATCAGCTGAGTGGGTATTCAAAGTATAAGTAATGCAGTAATGATTGACGTTGGTGTGACCGTCCAGTTTTCTGAAGTAAAATTTGCATTAAAGGAACACAATGGGACCGGATAATTTTGTCCGGTGCAGTTTAGAGGGGTTTCCGGTTTAGAGGGGTAAATTTTAGTGTTAAAAGATACGCAAATCACGGTACCGTGTAAAACGTCCGGTTTTGAGGGAATTCCGGTTTACTGAAGGTCCGGTTTTGAGGAGTTTAAAACAAATAGTAAATAAAAATACTACTCTTGAAGATACATACTATGGGTTGGTTGTGTATGCTTAGTTGTATATGTAGCGTGTGCATGCATAGTCAGTCTCTCTCATTTCCAATAAATAATTACCTTAAAACTCATTTATTGCAGTGACCCTGTTTTGAAAGACTTTAATGGGCATATGATAAGAACTTCACTAGAAAAAAAGCATATTACATGTGACATCTGAAATGAACACCACTGCATCCACAAACAGTAGTAAATTAATGTGGTACACATCATGGTGGGGAAAACACCCAAGGTATGGAATATGCTTAGATGTCAAGTCACTGAATGCAATATTTTCAAACCCATCGGCCTAGTTGGTTTTTATATATGCATTATTAAATCCACTGACGGCTACCAATACATCTGTTGATATTTTATTAATAATCTCCAGTGATTGGTGTTTACAGACATGTATCATATCTAGAGTTATCATTCGGGTTTTACATTTTTATTTTTTATTTGTCATAAGAAAAGCACATTCAAAGCATCAAAAGTGTGCGAAAGTCATTTTTCTTTAATTATTTTCTGTTTTAACTGAATATACTATTTATATTGTTAAGTAACAAATCATTTACATAGTAATATTGGAAAATATAGCTTTACAGGTGTGGTAATAATGGAAGATAATACTAACACACTCCTAGGTAGATTAGCAAATGTGTCAAAATTGCTCTTGTACTTGGTATATACTTCAAATACCCTTTACTATAGAAAACTCACTGAATATATGGACAAGATTTATATCTGTGTACAAATAAAAAAGAGAATGCAAAATGGCTACACAGAACCCACTTCTGTAGATTTTAATGTTTTTGCCAAACTCGCAAAAATAATTGTAAAGAACTCCATATTTGCCTAAAACATAATTCACCAACCTAAAAAGTATGTTAAAATTACAGCAGAAATCAGGTTATTTAAATATAGTCATTCCAGAGTCAATTGCATTCAAATACACATTGTTAATGGAAATCTAAGAGATTAACCTAATATTAGGTAACATTATTTTTAAAATAAAAAGGAATTATTATTAATAGCTTATTTCATCTTGCCTAGACTTATTATCCTAAATAAGATTAGTGTTATATGACATGTCCATCACCTTGGATAAACAAGCTTTAAAATATTTTAAGTAACAAATATGGGCCAAAATTTTCAATTCGTCAGCACAGACATATTTTCAAACTAAATTAATGCGAAGGTCAAGGTCATTATGAGCTCCCATGCCTGAGTGTAACCTAATTAAGCAATTATGACTGTCAAATAACAGTAAATGGCACACAATATAAAATAATGATAATATAGTGAATATATGCTATAGGTTCTAATAGACCAAATCAATTCCTATTGCCTATAATGTTAACATTTACTAATAAAACTGATATAAGCAGCATTTTAACACACCCGGGAAGTACAGCAGTAGAAAGTGTGGCACCTCACATCTAATCTACCTACAAGAAAATGGGGGCCACGTATCATTTAAGAGATTTAATTAACTTTTTTAATAGCGACCATCATTTTTGCTGAAAATTGCAGTTCCATTTTTGGGGGTACCCCGCATTAGTTTCAACCTCTGGTATATACTGGATAACAACTGTATAACAAATATAAGTGTATTTATTTATTGTCAATGGATAATAGTATTTGCACAAATAATCAATGTCACATATTACTACCAATCACACCCACAGCTCTGTAAATATTTGAAGGTGCACATCAAATTTTGACACTGAACTCTCTTCTTTGGTGGTACTGGCCTCGGTGGTATCGTGGATAGGCCATCGGTCTACAGGCTGGTAGGTACTGGGTTCAGATTCCAGTCAAGGCATGGGACTTTTAATCCAGATACCGACTCCAAACCCTGAGTGAGTGCTCCACAAGGCTCAATGGGTAGGTGTAAACCACTTGCACCGACCAGTGATCCATAACTAGTTCAACAAAGGCCATGGTCTGTGCTATCCTGCCTGTGGGAAGCGCAAATAAAAGATCCCTTGCTGCTAATCGGAAAGAGTAGCCCATGTAGTGGTGACAGCGGATTTCCTCTTAAAATATGTGTGGTCTTTAACCATATGTCTGACGCCATATAACCATAAATAAAATGTGTTGAGTGCGTCGTTAACTAAAACATTTCTTTCTTTCTCTTCTTTGGTACTATGCAACCACTAAGCCTAAGGCTTTGCTTCACCCCCAAAGACCGGATGATCGGTAACTAGGCCGTGTGACATCACGTCGATTCCGAGAATACAGTAACCAGTATGTTGACTGGCATGATGTTGGGCAAGAGGCTTATTCTCCGATTCAAGTTGCGCATGCATCCCGACACACCGCTTGGTGGCAGGCCACAGTTACCATGATGACTACGGGACTGGGTAAAAACAAACTGTTATTTGCATGGGAGTTAGTGGGGGCATTAGAGGATTATTATTATTAATTACGGGACTTCTGTCGACGCAAATCGAAAATGCCGAAAACCAGAGCAGCCTATTATGATAGACAGCAGGTTAAAAGTTTTCATATTTTCCATAGACAAGGTTAAAGAATGTCTGTGGACAAATGCTTGCAAAATGACAGGCGGAAAAGCATGGGCGCCACGATCCAAATTTACCTACCTCTGTAGTTAACAGTTCATATCTGAGGATGTAGGACTGTATAATGCATTAACGTGTCACACTTTTTACTTATATATTTTGTACATTTATTGCAAATAAAATGTGATTATATATTTTGTACGTTTTTGTAAATAAAATGTGGTATTGAATTAACGCGTATTCTTTCGTTTTTCTGATTTTTTTTAATGCATTTAGGTGATTATGTAAAATTCATTTACCATCTATAAACAACATAAACTCATCAACCTTTGCCTTAACACAACTGGAGGACCTGGTTTTTTTTTTAGTTTATTCAACCGTGGCAAATTTAGACGTCATAAAAGATATTTGCTAAACTTTCATTGTTGAGTGTATATATATATATGTCAGGGGTGGGGAAAAGCCCTTTTTTCCCGGTCTGGGACCGATTCTCGATCTCTAAGACCGAAATTATTTTTTTAAAACACGCGTTTGCCAGTCCCACTTTTGTCATTCTTGTCGGTCCGAGGCACCTGTCCATTTCTATTATTGGAGCAAATTCCTATCGGTCAAGTGGACCGGCCAGCCCAGACATTGGTATCTCGTGCATGATTTAAAATAATAAATAAATAGTGGTCAATATGGCTGGTGTTTCAGACGTTTGTGATTTTAAAGTCTGCCTAAGTATATCGCCAGTCACTGAAGTCGGACCTACAGTAGTGTCAATCGACTGTCACTAGGCTAGACATTTGTCAAAGTGGCTGAGTCAGTCAAGAGATTACTCGGACATTAATGATAGCACCATTCTTGGTTTAGAGAGCCATCAAGGTATTACACTCCAATTAAAACAAAGGACCCAGAATTTGCAACTGGTTACAATCAACACCTGTCAACACCTGTGTACGGAGCTCTATGGGGTCGAGTGTCCTAGTCGGAAGCAAGAGGCTTTTGTGCAATACAAACTGCTTAAAATAGCATAAAATATAATGGAATAATCTATAAATGTATTTATTGTTGACTGTTCAATGTAGTGTATTCAATAATTATAAAGGATTTTAAAATTAACAAAAGGTTTCCACCTTTTTTTTAACAAGTGCGAGTGAGCAGAACAGCTACATGTACTGTTATCTCAAGAGCCAGTAGAGGCCAAATTTCATCCAATCAGTGATGACGTTATTACTCTTTGTCTAAACATGTGCTAGCTCAGGTTGTCAAACGCTTCAACGGTCCCATCTTTTATTAATTTTCAAGATACAGTACTGAATACTCGTACTTTTTATACATATATGGGAATTAAAATTCATAACTTTTATTCCTTTTTAATATTATTTATTCTATTATGTAAAATATATACAATTTGTGGGGGTTTTCACTGATCATATGTGATTAATTTATTATTTTTTAAAATGTTTTCATGTTTATTGTTTCGCGTTCATGATTCAAGATAAAACTATACAAATATCACTATGATTTAAAAAAAACAACTTTTTAGCAAATATCGTTTTTTAAATGTTTGGTTTTTTTTAATCTCTCCCCCCCCCTCCCCCCCGGTAGTGACGACATCAAGTGGGACCAACTGACAATTTTATTTTTCCCCACCCCTGATATATATATATACATACATACATACATACATACATACATACACACACACACACACACACACACACACACACACACACACACACACACACACGTATGTATAATTATATATCTGTGTGTGTGTGTGCCCCTCCCCACACATTTTGGCACCTTCCTGGGCCTGTGAATACCTTTTTAAAAACTATTTTATTATCCTTTTTCCTTTTTCTTCTTTTTTTCATTTTTTTCCTTTTTCTTTTTTTTTGGGGGGGAGGGGGGCTTATAGCAACGCTTTCGATGTTTTAACTGGCAGCAGATAAAGACTTGGGACTATTGACTCTCCAACAAAACATCGAAAGTATGCAATAACATGCATGCATGTTTATGCATATGCAATATGCATAGGCCTATGTTTATATGGCAACTTTAAGTAAAATTAACAATAAAATATTTTTATTTCATAACATATCATGTTCAGATGTAGTTATAGTATAATGAGAGGACTGACAGAATTGAAAATAGAAGTGCTCTGCTTCTCAATGGACAAAAATGTCTAACACTAATATGCGATTCAGTGCAAATAAGCCATTTGTTTTCACCCAGTTCACTGGTTGCTAGGCATGCTAGGGTGAAGGTCAGCGGATGTGACGTGCAACATGAATCGGAGAATTCAAAGACATGTGCCTGTTTCCGGTCAAATACAGTAACAGAATAACGTGTAAAAATTGCGATATGCAAACATGTACTGCAGTTCATATAAAGTTGATGAAACATCATGGTATACAGGGCCGTACTTTTATTTATTTTTTTACTCCTGAAAATTTGTATAATGTTTCATTTGTTTATAAAAAGTAGTGCCCCCACCACCACCACCACTTTGATCAAGGTACGGCCCTGGTATACTGGTTTATCATTGCAGCACTACCCCGGTATACTGGTTTATCGTTGCAGCACTACCCCAGTATACTGGTTTATCGTTGCAGCACTACCCCAGTATACTGGTTTATCGTTGCAGCACTACCCTGGTATACTGGTTTATCATTGCAGCGCTACCCCGGTATACTGGTTTGTCGTTGCAGCGCTACTCCGGTATACTGGTTTATCGTTGCAGCACTACCCTGGTATACTGGTTTATCGTTGCAGCGCTACCCCGGTATACTGGTTTATCGTTGCAGCACTACCCTGGTATACTGGTTTGTCGTTGCAGCGCTACCCTGGTATACTGGTTTATCGTTACTTTTTTCATTAAAGAGAAACCTACATGTAGTTTTTAAACACTGACATTTTCACTATTAAAGCCGTTTTTAATCATTTAAATTAGAATTAATTTTATTATTTAGAATATTAATTTCCGTACACTTGACGTGGTTCTGGTTAGGCAGGACGTAGCCCAGTGGTACAGCTGTTGCTCGATGTGCAGTCAGTGTGAGATCGATCCCCGTTGGTGGGCACATTGGACTATTTCTTGTTACAACCAGTTCAACCACGACTGGTATATCAAAGGCCTTGGTATGTCCTACCCTGTCTGTGGGATGGTGCATATAAAAGACCCCTTGCTGCTAATCAAAAAGAATAGCCCATGAAGTGACGACAGCGGATTTCCTCTCAATATCTCTGTGGTTTGACACCATATAACTAAATAAAATGTGTTGACAGTGCCGTTAAATAAAATATTTCTTTCTTCTTCTTTTTTTTGGGGGGGGGTTCTGGTCATCCAGGTTTTTGCAATATCCCAAAATGCTTTTTTTCATAATTCTAAAACGCATGTTCGTCTGAGAAGTAATGGTTATCAAGACAAACTCTGATTATTTTGAAATGTTATTATTAATTTAAAATATAGCATACTAACTTGATTTTGTATTTTTTTTTATTCCTCACAGGATCGACTTTGTATGAAAAGTTAAAAAATGTTGACCAACTACCATTAGGTCAGATATGACTTGGTAACTTCAGTCTTCTACCATGAGTAAGTATTTAGCTGCATCCGGTTCACTGCCATTGTACTTAATTTATAGATTTTAAAAAATACATGTATTTGGATGACTTTGTAAATTAACCAAACTTAGTGTCCATTTTTACGGGCTGCAACTAGAGTCTGCACCTTTAATCCCTGTACAACTCCATCTTTACTACATCTTCTATGTGGTACCAGGGTGAGGTCAAGGTCATTTACAAATTTCATTGAAGTTTCTCTAATTCAGACCTGTCAACCT
Source organism: Gigantopelta aegis (assembly GCF_016097555.1). NCBI lineage: Eukaryota > Metazoa > Mollusca > Gastropoda > Neomphalida > Peltospiridae > Gigantopelta > Gigantopelta aegis. Next base: position 60,302,402 of record NC_054708.1, on the reverse strand, counting down.
TTAGTCATGAGAAAGCAGGAGGTGTGTGTTGAAAAAGCAGGCGATTTTGTCAAAAAGCAGGAGATTTTTTAAATGCACACAATTTAACGCAAAATCGTAAGTTTAAAAAAAAAAATAATAATCAATAAAATCAATTTTAGACCAGCTATGAAGATGGGGTTAGTATCAAAATGAAGATTATCATAAGCAATATAAATAATTCCATAACTCTGTACCACCACTGCTCACCTGATGCGCGGTAATTCTGGGATCTATCCCCGTCAGTGGGCCGACTGGGTTATTTCTCAGGCCGTGATATGTGCTGTCTGTGGGATGGTGCATATAAAAGATCCCTTGCTACTAATAGAAAAATGTAGCGGGTTTCCCCTCTAAGACTATGTAAATATTACCAAATTTTTTACATCCACTATCCGATGATTAATAAATCAATGTGCTCTAGTAGTGTTGTTAAACAAAACAAACTTTAACTTTTCAGTACCCCTAAAAAGTGACTGGATCTCTTGATTCCATGTGAAGTGTGTAATTCACGATACCGATACTAATATTGAACAGTATCTAAATAAAATTAAATTCCGTACACAAGGCCCCCCTCTCTTTCTCTCTCTCTCTCTCTCTCTCTCTCTCTCTCTCTCTCTCTCTCTCTCTCTCTCTCTCTCTCTCTCTCTCTCTCTCTCCAGCTATTTTGCATTTGTCAGATATATTGTTAGTGCTTTACTTAACCTTTAGACTACTGTATTAATTTTTAACAAAAACCACGTTGAGTGGGTACAAGTTTATAATTTTTACTCACATATATTCACTTAAAGGTTTCATAAATACATGAAATAAAGTTCATATATGAATCGGTAAGTATTATTTTCGTGTCTTTTTTTGTAATTTTTATTATTTTAGATCGTCTAATGGTGATTAAAATTAGGCAAAAAATCGAAAAAGTTGCGTTTACTTACGGGCATTTGTGGCCAGCTGTCCAGTATTTATGTCCATTATTCCCGATAACAGTGGTTTTCTGACCAGAATTGTTTTTAAAACCCTAACTACGATTCATATTGCAATATTTGGTAATTTTCGTTGTTGGTAAAACGATCAAATTTATTATCAAATTAGCTGTTACAATCAGCTATCGATCCCTGAAAATTACCGTGATGTGCCGCCATTGTTGTTAAGTGAAAATACTTGCCGAAAACCACTTTTTGAACTCAAAATTTCAAGGCATTTTCAATTGAAAAAATCAAAACAAAAACAACCATTTTGAAAAAAAATCTTTTTTCTTTAATTATATTTCCGTTTCCGGTGAGTGTCGTGTGCAAAACGGCGGGAAATATGAATTGTGGAATGCACTGTATACAGTGTACAGTATATCGACTGACGTGACGTCGGGCGATATATCTCGCCTGCAGTAGTCAGAAGGTTAATGGTGGAAACAAATTTTCAATACCGAAATTTCTGTATTTCGAGATTTACTCGATACAGTAAATTGGTATTGACATGATACCGATACCAGACAGTATATACAGTGTCCCGCACTTAATTGTGTTAGTTACTTTTGTAATTACAATTGTTTGATTCCAGGTGACATGGAGGAGGACTCGGATGAGGAGGGGTATTCTCCCATGAGACTGCCAAATCTTATAGCACAGCTCAAGTCAATTTTAGACCAGTACCCAGATAATGGACAGATATTGAAGGTTGGTTCTTTTTAATTCTATGATTTAGGTGATAAATATCCACACATTGTGACACCAGGCTAAATAAAGAAATGCAATGCTTAGTGTCTTAACTCGGTGGATTTGTCAGCTTATCATTATTAACCTTCTGACTACTGCAGGCGAGATATCATGTCCAACATCACGCAAGGCAAACACACTGTACACCACCACATACAGTACATTCACTCACTCATATTTCCTGCCATTTTGTACACGGCACTGATCACAAATAATAACAGAACAACACTGATCAAGACTAATCTTGATAATGGCCACTTTAGGTTTTGGTTTTTGCGAGAGAAATATAGCTGGAAATAACTGGAAAGTGGTTTTTGGCAAATATTTTCACTTGAAAATAGTGGCAGAATGTTTCATTTATTTTCAGGAATTGATAGCTGATTGTGACAGATAATTTAATACGGTAATAAATTTGACTGTTTTACTAATAATAAATGTCACAAAATATTGGAATAAGAATCGAAGTTTGTTTCCAAAACAAATTCTTCTCACAAAAACAGTTATTGGGAATAATGAACATAAACACTGGACATCTGGCCACAAATGTGTGTAAGTAAATGCGACTTTGTGAACATTTTGCTTAATTTTAATCAACATTAACTGGTCTAAAATATATATAAAATTAATAAAACCCAATAATAAAAATAATTATTTGGAAAACTGTTGGAAGAAAACTTTAAGATCAGGGCCTGTGCTTATAAAACTCGAGTCCAGACTCAATCTCTAATGATGTCACACACAAACAATTTGTATGGCGTTGTCATGACATTAGTGTCTCAGACTCTATTAGCGTCTGGAGTCGGGACTCAAAAAGTTTTAGAAGCACCAGGTTAGGCCGGGACTATCTGTTGACTATTCACTTTAGATTCATTTGTTAAAGGTTGATACTATTGATCTGCAGAAAAGGATTCCAGGGTTGTTGTTTTCTTACCGATAAGTTTTGGAATGCTTTGTAATATGTTATAGTTAAGCTTATACGGCTAATGTTAAAAAAACACCCTGTCATCTGTGCCTGATAGCTTTACCATTATTGAGTAAACATTTTTTATGTTTGAGAGTTCACATAATTTCTTGGCATGAAAAACGAATGTGATTTAGGCACCTTATTAATTATAACAGTGTTTAGATCACAGGGGACAATATTTCCAAATCTGAGGTAACTGGAAGTCTGTTCAAGTGGTTTTTACCTCGGTAACCAATTGTTTGATTTTGTGAATTATATTTGCGTAATCTGTGTGTTAACCGATCGAATACCTCAAAGTTACGTTGAAATTATATTTTAAATGCATAATTTTTAGCTCAAACAAAGTTAATACAAAATACAAAAGAAAACATTTTATAAAACAGTTTCTTTGATGCTTGCTAAAGTTAACAATGTTGTAAAAGGACAAATATCAGCCCCAGTACTGAAACAAAATAGATACACTTCCAGATTCCGTTTCTTATTTTGTGGTGGCCAAGACACTTTTCACTTTATCGATGGTACTTTTATTGGCCTACTACAGTGACGTTCCAAATGTTTGTTTTTTTAAAGCTCATTAAGCGATGTCAGTATTTTTCAACTTTTGTAACACTTTTCGATTCCAGTTTACATTTTCCTTTAGAGATAAAATAGCAGTAGATAATTTAGCCGCCTCCAGCGGTCCATGCACATTTCTTAAAAACTTTTGGCTCGACTCTATACTGAGCATTTAGCAAGCTATAACTGTTACAATATAAAGTTATCTACTGGTTTGCTGCGCATCAAGTACCGGTATCTAAAAATCGGTCTAAAACATTTGTCGGAATACTAGTCAAACCTTAGGGTCTTGAAATTAAAATACTCAACTGTATAATAAACTTCCTGAATTGTGAAGTTTGCAATTGGTACAAAGCCATTATTTGTTGTCCCATATTCAGGGTGCTACACAGTAGAAGACTATCCCAGACCTGTCAACCCTCCCGGATTCCGCGGGAGACTCCCGGTATTTGATCAAGTCTCCCGAGGGAAAAACGTTTCTCCCGGGAAATCATTATTTTCTAAGCATAAAAAAAATTCAAGCTACCGTGGCTGTGTATTGACATTCAGTGTTGCCATATATAAAACTATCCAATTTAGTCTTAATAACACCTCCGACTCGTAAAATGTCTTCCCACTGGATTACATAATGCAAAGTTCTATGGCTGGAAGTGCTAGAGTAGACAGCGAACGCATGCATCAATACACACGATGTCAAAATCATATGTCAAAGGAAGACAACAGAAAGACCAATTGGCTGTATAAACAATACTTGTATTAATTATATTTGTAGGTTTGTGCAGTAAAATGTTAGTAACAAGAGTACACTTCAAGGGATTATTTTCCTACGATTAATTAATCTTGTGTTTGACATAACGTTACTCACGGAAATAGGTATAATTCTGGTATATTTCACACGATGTCAGTAATGAGCTTTTACGTATGATTAGTAGAAATGATTAATGGAAATACAATGTTTATTGCATGGTTATGGTGATTTTAAATAAGTACCACACCACTGTACCTTATTGTAGTAAAAACTAAATATTAATTTATAAGATTTAGGCCTACATGTATATAAATTTGTCTTGGGTCTACTTTTCACAAAACACAAATAATGATGATGCAATCTTAAAGCCGCACACCCTAGTTCCATCCAGCGAAAATAAATTATAATTTGGTTAATCTACAAACCTGTAACACACTTAGATCACGTTTTTATCAAATGGAGTGAAAAAGCAGGTTTTATATCGATAAATACCATGGGAATCCCCATGTCCCAATTGCTTGAAATAATTTTGAAAGTTAGTATTCTGATGTCACCGGTAGATGTCGCTCGAAGCACAACAATGCCTACGTCACGACAAATTTCACAGAGTGCACACAGACTTGGGGTGCGTTCTTTTCACCACCTGGACATGTTCCAACTGTTCTGTCCTGGTTGTGTCCCCTCTCCAGATATCGTAAGAGTTGGCAAAATTATTGGTTTTAAGGGTTTGTAACGTTTTGTATTGAGACACTTACTTGTCTGAACTTTATTGTTACTGAAAATGTTCACGAACTGTGAAGAAAAATCTCACAAATGAACAACAAGCAAACGACAACAAATCGGATGTTGATTGCGCGAACTGTGCACGAGAAAACAAACCGAACCAAAAATAATAACGGTCACGTGGTATACCAACGTCTGTGACGTTTACACAGGAAGATTCGCTCTAAAAATAGATTGGACCTCGCTTGCTTAACGTTTTTTTCTCGAGTGCACGCCTGTTGTTAAGAAATACAAAAAATGCATTTCGTGGTTTTACAAACATCAGGATTACCAGGATTACCAAAAAGCACTTCAGGTGAATGGAAATGTGTATTCTAAATAATAAAATGTAAGTAAAGTGCAATTTTATTTGTGAAAAAATGGGTTTAATAGCGAAAAACAACGCCGTAATGGTTAACAACTAGCCGTAACTAGGGCATGCCCCTTTAAGTGTAATACCGTAAATGTACTAATTAATGTTTAAATTTGTTAGTGCCAAGATTTTTGGATAAAAGAGTTATTTTTAAAAATATGTATTAAATTATAATAATATTTTAAAATAATTAAAACAAAATTTAATATATACATGTATATAATTTGGGTTTTTTAATTAATTTTTTTAATTTTTTTTTATTATTATTAATTTTTTTAATGCCAATAACTAAGGTTAACAAGTATACATGACATTATGTAGTGTTCATATAACTTACTGTAGTACTTTTTAAAAAGTTGTGTTAAATCATGTGCAGTTAAAAAATCTCCTGTTTTTTGACAAAATCTCCTGCTTTTTCAATACACACCTCCTGCTTTCTCTTGACTAAAGGTTGACAGGTCTGCTATCCCCCAGCTTTTTCTATGGGGAAACAGGTGATTTTTGGTGGAGAAGATGAACGCAGTTTCTCGACAGTGTGTGTGTGTGTGACAGTGTGTGTGTGTGTGTGTGTGTGTGTGTGTGTGACAGTGTGTGTGTGTGATATTCTCATTTGTTTTTCATGCAATACTTTCTCAACATGGGTGTTGTTTTTTTCTTCTTTAAAAACATAAGAAACTCCAGCAAATTTTTGAATTTGTAAAGGATGACAGCTGTGTAATTTCTGTTACTTATTTTAGGAACTGGTGCAGAATGCTGAAGATGCAAGAGCTAGAGAAGTGCATATCATCTATGATGCTAGAAACTGTAACGCTCAGCTGGACATCTCCGCAGGGACAAATAATGGTCATCTGAAAGCTCTGAAGGTTTGTCCAATCAGCTGTTAAAGTTTGTTTACAGTCTGCACCTACATGGCACTTGCTGTATGTAAAGAGTTACAATATTGAACTTCCAAATATGTTCCATTTTTCTATCTAATTAAGTTTGATCCCATGAATTAATTAAATTATTTATATTTTTTAGTGATGAAAAGTCATGCATATATTTGCAATGAAAACAACATATATATTTAGTCATATTTTAGTAAAAGACCACGCCCAAAAATCTGTATTTTGTTACAAGTACAAAAGTGATGCAACCATGTACATCCCTCCATTTCAAAAAGCACCAACACACACAGACTGATATCCACCATATATTGGAAATAGTAAAATAGTAGCCTTATTCAACGTATGTGCTAGCACAATCAATTATTAACCAATTAACCCTTTTTTCATCTTTTTTTAAAAATTGTTTTTCATGCTTATATCCAATTAAGGTTCAAGCACACCGTCCTGGGCACACACCTCAGCTAGACAGAAGAGCCAATTTCCAGTGTTTGTGTCTCTGGTAGCAGCCACCATGGCTGTATAGTATGATGTCCTACATACAGTTTTCCAGATGGGTTTTTTTCAGAAGGCCTTGCGATATTGAGCTGAATTATTTTGTCTAGCTTTACCATGTACTGTTGCAGATCAAGTTTAACTTTCATGGTGATTTACTCACTTTTCACTAAGTGGTTGTAACACTTGAATCCTTCAATAGGTGGTTTAATATTTAATAAGGATGGTAACCGGGTAAGTCTTTGAACTGCACACCACTGGTTCCATATGTCTGACTACAACACAGGGTCATGGTCATTTTGAAACTAAAACTTTGCTTATTAGTTCCCTATCTATCCAACTGGAGGGGACTATAGGTTACATCTCAGTACTTCTGTCTGTCCGTCCCACATATAGTTTGCCAGATTTGGTTCACAATGCCTTGAGATATTGAGGAGAAATTGTGTGTATAGTTTTATTATGTAGAAATTGTGTGTATAGTTTTATTAGGTAGAAATTGTGTGTATAGTTTTATTATGTAGAAATTGTGTGTATAGTTTTATTATGTATTGGTGCAGATAGTTTTACTTTCATTGTGATATACCGGCCTCGGTGGCGTCGTGGTTAGGCCATCGGTCTACAGGCTGGTAGGTACTGGGTTCGGATCCCAGTCAAGGCATGGGTTTTTTAATCCAGATACCAACTCCAAACCCCGAGTGAGTGCTCCGCAAGGCTCAATGAGTAGGTGTAAACCACTTGCACCGACCAGTGATCCATAACTGGTTCAACAAAGGCCATGGTTTGTGTTATCCTGCCTGTGGGAAGCGCAAATAAAAGATCCCTTGCTGCCTGTCGTAAAAGTGTAGCCTATGTGGCGACAGCGGTTTTCCTCTTAAAAACAGTGTCAGAATGACCATATGTTTGAATTCCAATAGCTGATGATAAGATAAAAAATCAGTGTGCTCTAGTGGCGTTAAATAAAACAAACTTTACCATCATTGTGATATAACCATTTTTGACAGAGTTATGGCCCTTGAACGTGGTAGATAAGACAATTTGTTTCCCAGACTTTGGCACTGCAATGCCTCAATATAAGGAACTGAAATTGTGTGTATTGCTTTCTTATGTTCTGTTACAGATTACATGTGACTTTCATGTCAGTTTACCCATTTATCACAGTTATGGCACTTGAATTTAGGAGATATGAAAAATTGTTGGGCCCTTGTAGGGGTCATGTATTGCTTTAGCAGTACACTCAGAATGCTTGTTGCCAACTGTCAATGACTTAGCAGAGTACTTTCTTGCTTTTGTTTAAGAATGGAAATTGAAAGTTCAGACAGTAAAGTCGTAGGTCCTCATCTTTACCATACTACTTCAGTACTACTTTTGTTTTGTTTTATTTTGTTTTAACAGCACACTATTCTACGCGTTTTGGTTCGCGTTTTATTCCCGGCCAGGACGAAGTGAGGATTTTACCCCACCCATAATGCACATTTTAAAACACGAAACTACATGAGAATTTTTTTTAAATAAGTACAAAATTGAGGTATTAAAAACACTTTATCGGGACCATCTCGGACGGAAGTAAAGTTTAACCTTTCAGGGAAAAGATCATACAAAATACCCAAAAGTAAAAGAAGCCAAAAGTACTGAACAGGTGTAGCGACATTAGTACTGGAATAAAACAAAATAATAATAATTAAAGCATATATATATATATATTGACAATAACTTTCAAATTACATGTTCTGTTAATATTTGTAATATATACCTTAAATCAAAATAATGCAAAATAATTTTCTATCGTGGTATTAATTAGACCCTAATCACGGAGTTAATGTTGAATTTAAAGAAGCAGACGACAGACTAAAGGTTAGCAGGGTGAGGGTATAGTCTTAAATATTTTATCTTGAACAAATTTATGAATATGTTCACTGGTGTATACCATGCGTCTGTTTTGCTCTAGCTACATCTGACGCAGGTGCATGTGTACAAGGGTTTCGGGGTCGAACCTTCCCTCAAGCAGTTTTTTTTTCTTCTGGGCAAGCATGATTTGACCCCACTCCCTATAACGTGTTATTTATGTGCAGGGTGAATGATACATTTTTAACAACACCACTAGAGCACATCGGTTGTTGGATGTCAAACTTTTAATTTTGACAGTCTGAGTCTTAGAGAGGAAACCCGCTACATTTTTCCATTAGTAGCAAGGGATCTTTTATATGCACCACCACACAGACATATACCACAGCCTTTTATATACCAGTCGTGGTGCACTGGCTGGAACAAGAAATAGAGTAATGGGTCCAACAAGCACGCACACGCACACGCACACGCACACACACACACACACACACACCTAGCTATGTACGGCCCTGCAAAATAATTTATATTCCTGCCCTAGTAAATTCCTTATTTCACACTGTAATTTACTGCTAGTTATTCATTTTTGAGCATATTGTTTTCTAAACTGCACACAAAAAATGGTCAGAATGAGAAAAAGCCGAATATGGGCCCACAGAGAGGGATCAATGCTAGACCGACCGCTTTACCACATGCCTATGTCCCGCCCCTTTCATGGGATAATGCAACTTTCTACCAAATATACTTGTTGATACGAAGAAATCAGTTTAAATGCATTTCTTTATAAAACTATGTTTTGGAGTTTTTTTACAATAAAGGGTACCACTCACTTCAACATGTATCCAAAAAGTTTTAATTGTGGTACTCAAAACATATATTTATCTAATGTATAAAGTACAAACTATTGTTCAGCAAATATCACTGACTCTTTTTCATCTGTCAACAAAGGGTGGTTACAGACACTACACTGGTACTCTTAACACCATGACAAAATATAAAAACACCAAATAAATGAATGTTTATTTACTTCTTTTAATGTATTCCAGTAAAGACCATTATTAGGCATTTAAACATTAAATATTTCAAGACAGTATAAATGACAATGTAAATAAATGTCAATATGCAAATGAAACAATTATGTAATTTTCATTGCACCTTTTGTCAAAAGAACATGGACGTAAAACGGGACGGTTTTCGATTGGGTGGTTTTGAATAAATGCTAACAATACTAATAATACTAATGGAAATGATAATGATAATTTTTTGCAGTGACACACACACACTCACAAATAAATAAATAAAAGTGTAAACTACAAATTAAAGAAACAGTATTATTATATTATTTTTTGGCTAAAATTAATTAATGCAGAATAGACTACTGAAAATCAATTAACGCTGTTGTGGCATTTCACGGTATTTCCTTGCAATAAAAACACCAACACCAGTATAAAAATGTAGACTAAATTAGGTTATAAAGCAACACATTATCAAATAATTCTATTGTTCACCACATACCATGACATTAGATACTGAAAAATACATGTACAGCTTCTTCATTACTCATCTTTACATTGATCTGATGGTACTGACAAAAAAATATCCCATTGGTTGACCTGGAATATTAAAGGTCACTTCCATCCTAGATGATTCCCAAGTTGCTTGCCTTTTCTATTATAATAATATACATGTACCTGAGTTTGACAAAGTAAGTTTTTTAATTACTTTGTAGAATATCTACATTTGACATTTTATTGCCTCTTTATAAACCAGTTTAGAGATTTAAAAAGTTTAATTAATTATTTTTCAATTATTTCAAGTCTGTTTTCAAATTTATATTTTTGCATTCAGTGTTGGGAAAACGCTTGTAACAATATAGCCTATAGGCTACGTGTTAGTGTTGGGATGTTAATTTATGGAAATAAAACTAGCTTTCTGACAATTATTGTAAATATTCATCATATTTTAAATTTCATGATACAATTATACTACTTGTATTATTATTATTATTATCTTTCTTCTTTCTTTTTTGTTTCTCTTTGACCATAGCAATAATTTTAGGGGTTTGTATGTAGGCTAGTGCATGCCTTAGAGGGTTCTTTTGGGGGGGGGGGGTATATTGTGGTATATTGAGAATAATTAAATTATCCTGTCATCAAGTGCCTATGATCTTTACTACTACTTTTAAACAGTTTGACTAGAGAAACCTGAATCTCATTTTGCATGATTTGTTCATGATTGCATCGTTTCATCATTAGATTATTGTTTGGTGCAAACCAAGTATTCCCCTGTAAAAGAACTGATGGGGTATGCTGAAAAGTAAATGACAGCTTTCATGTTGATCTTAGCATACAATTTTGTTTTTTGTATTTATGATAGGAAAGTTGATGGAGAAAAGCTACAAAAATTGTACATATTAGATTCTTGTTCGATTACTGTGACCCATTAACATTTTTATTTGTATCTGAACTACTGAAGAAAATCATTCATGTATACATTAAAACCACATGAACAACATCGGTTGTCTGAAAAATTCACATTTTATGCTGTGATAACATACATGGGGCAGTTGCTCTTAAGGACTGATCCTATCTTTTTCATATCCCAGTATTTTGTGATTTTTGTTGTTTGTAAAATGTCACAATCAATTATAGATTCCTAAAAATGACCGTAACGTTCTGCCATTGTTGTCAAGCGACAATACTTGCTGAAAACCACTTTTTTGTCTCAAAATTACCAGGTATTTTCCATTGACAAAATGAAAAACTAAAGCTGCCATGCCCTCAATTAATTTATTTCCTGTGTACTATTATTATTTCCATATGCAAAATGGTGGGAAATATGGATTGGGAAATGCACTGTATACAGTGTACAATATGTCGACTTGGCATGAAGTTGGGTAAGATATCTCGCCTGCAGTAGTCAGAAGGTTTAGTTACTTTGGATTATTTTACCTCGTATGTCATGGTTGTTTTACACCATACTATTACCCATTCAACCAGAAGTAAGTCGCTTTTTTTTCGTTCTTACCTGTTTTCATAAGTGTTAAATTCATATGCTCTAACAGTGTTATTACACATCTGTAGTAGCACATTTGGTTGTGCTATCACAGTGAGTTGAACAAGACTATTAGAAAATTTGTTTTTAATTTCATTGTTGTTCATATTTACCTAGTACTTCATCATTTACATATCCAGCAAGGGAGACAATTAACAGTGGCAGATGACAGGCCTCAGGTTGGGTAGCAGTTATGAATAATAATGAATTTTAGAAAGTAATTTTCTAATTTTGTTTACCGTACCCAATAATATCGGTCATTTACAACTTGTGTTTTGATGTTTTTACAGGGCCCCGGACTTTGTGTATACAATAATGAGCTGTTTTCTAAAGCAGACTGGCAAGGAATCCGTTCTATTCAGAACAGTGTGAAGGAAGAGGATCGACTGACAGTGGGGCGGTTTGGATTGGGATTCAAGTCAGTTTTTCATTTGTCAGGTAAGATGCAGCAATAGAAATAAGCAGAATGTTTCACTAGTCCCCCGGAGAAGTACATCTAGACGTCTGCTTGTGCACCAATATTTTCACTTGTCCAAATAGATATGTGTTATAACTGGGTTTTTTATTTAAGTATAAGGACAATGTTTTTGATTGCTCGAAATGAAGCTGCATTGAACAATTTGTAGTTGTCCACTGGATAATCATGGAGATACATTTTACTAGTCCGATTAGATTTTCACTTGTCAGGACAAATGGATAAGTGCTTATTGTGTACGCTGATATGGATGTATGAGATGCATGTATCATGTGACTCTGGGGTGGGTGGGTGGGTGGGAGATATGCCTTTGAACCTCTGAATATAATAAGTGTTATTTTTGGGGGGTAGGGTTCACTGGACAATCATGGAGGTACATTTTACTAGTCCGATTAGATTTTCACTTGATGATGATGATAACTAGTTTAACGTGCCCATATACCACTAGGGTTTCAAACACGCCCATCCCGAGTCCGACCTCCGATAAGATCGGTGGCCTGACTCGGGATGGAGGGGGGGGACGGGGGGGGGGGGGGGGGGGGGGGGGGGGGGGGGGGAGGTGAAAATGGGCAGAATTTTGAAAATAGCAATTAGTAAAAAAGTTAATAAATTAAAGAAAAAAAAGAAAAAGGTTACAAGCCAAAAATAAAAAAGAATTGACTGCTCGGCCGAATATTTATATAATTTGGAGCATTTTAGAAGGACAGTCCAAAATTAAATAAGAGAAAGAAGAGAGGATCGGACTATTTAATAATATTACAAAAAAGAAGTAATTTCGACATAAAATTTTGAACGCAGATCTAAACGTTTAAAGTCCGATCGATATGTCCACGCGAGTGGCCTCGTTAAGGCCGTTTGGGTGCACAGCTTAAAGGGACGAGATGGGTTGCATCCCGTCAAGAAATAGTGTATAGTGGTGCGGACGGGCCCGACTCCGGAGGATACGAGATGGTATCACTATAAAACAATGTAAAGTCTAGAAAAAGAGTAGTAGGGGCCGACCCCGCTTCCTATTTCTTCTTAGAGTGGGGCGGTCAATCTTCCAGTGCTGCTAGGACAGGCTCGGACATGTAGAGACTAAACGCGAACAACCGTGGCGTTCTGCAGAATGGCCGTCATACGAGTCACGAAAAAACAAGTCAACATAGTCAGACGGAGAAAAACGTGGAGGCGAGGAATCTCGCTGAAAAAGAATCCAACCTGGTGGTGCAGACTGTCGAAACGAGAAGCGTTCCAGCGTTCAATCAGTTCCAATGGCCGCATACATCCCAGTAGAAAACTTCATTTCGCTGACAAAAACAACGAAATGAAGGACCCCCAAGTCGAGCACACGAAAGCACGTGCAGTGTGCACAAGCGAAACAAACACGTCTTACCGCGTGGAGCTCCAGACTGGGAATGTTTTCACTTGTCAGGACAAATGGATAAGTGCTTATTGTGTACGCTGAGATGGATGTATGAGATGCATGTATCATGTGACTCGGGGGTGGGTGGGTGGGTGGGAGATATGCCTTTGAACCTCTGAATATAATAAGTGTTATTTTTGGGGGGTAGGGTTCAAAAGTGGGGGTCACAATCCTGTTGCCCCCCTTTGGTTTGGAAGTGGTAAAGTTTCTGAAAAAATTGAAATGTTTTTTATTTTTAATTTATGTGTGTATTACCTCTTGCAAAAAACACCAATAAGAACAAATATATACATGTGAACAAAGCAAAATTTGAAATGCAGGGCTTGAACTTAATGACCGACAGCCTGTTGAGATATAAATTGCCATAGGCCAGGTAGCATCGCAAAAGTGCTGTCGGTAAAGCTCCTCAATAATGGCAAAATGTTTACACCTGGTGTACATTAGTTGCCAGTATATAACAGTACATTTAAAATATGTCTACATACAGCAAAATAACCTTTCAGTTTTATTTATTTGCTGCAAAAGTTTTCTTTTTGTCATTGCCATGGTCCATTACACCCACAGCAATTTTGTTTTTAAATTGCCGTGGGAGACAAATTCTTAAGTTTGAGCCCTGAAATACGAATGTCAGTTCAACAATCATTACCTTTGTTTGAAGCACACACAAATGTAACTTTCAAAGACGTTTATGAGAATATAAAACCATGCAAAAACACAAAACCAAACACAGAACCAGAGTTAAAATGAACAAGTCCAATAACATTCATTGAATGGTTGAATATTCCTCCATTTGACATTGTATTTCAGGTGGGGTTTTTAAATTAAAATATACCACTAAAATCTAATTTTATTTTATTGCAGACTGGCCCTGTGTACTAAGTGGAAAATATATTTTGTTTATAAACCCACATGAATCTGTGGACAAAGTCTGCCTGATGAACAAGTTGGCTAACTTGGATGCTACATCACAGCAGGCCTGCATGGAAGTGTTCAGTGGTAACTTTGGTTTCTCAAGTAAGGTCTTTACTGAAGGTGTATTTCAAGGAACCATGTTCTGGTTTCCTTTGAGAAGAACCACTTCAGCCTTAAGTGACAACATTTATGAGCAGTCCAAAATAGAAGGTTTATTCTGCACCTTTCAGGCAGAGGCTAAAATGACACTTTTGTTTTTGAAGTATGTCGAATCAATCCATTTGAAAAAGAAAGATCATTTGGAGGAAATACATTCAGTTTTCTCAGTAATGATTGCACCTCAATGTCTGAATGACATTCGCAGGATAAGAGAATCATTCGTGTCTAAGATCCAAGATGTTGGAACCAATCTACCAGAAAAATCTATCCAGAGTGACCAGCAAATATTGATTGAGACAGAGTCTGAATCTTCAGGTATCTCAACTGAAGAATGGATTGTTACAAACTTCTATAAGGGTGGACACGTTTCTGAGGTGTTTTCCAAGTTACTCCATGATACTGATTTGTCTTACTCACCATATGTTGGCATGGCAACACCTCTTCATCATGATGCTATTTTTCATGGTCATGTCTTTTGTTTTCTTCCATTACCGTTGGATGCGAGGAACCAGACTGGACTTCCAGTCCACATCAATGGATTCTTTGCACTAAGCCAGAATCGGGCTTATGTAAAATGGCCTACAACAGAACAAGAGAGAACCCATAGTCACCTGGACAAATCAGTTCAGTGGAATAAATGTCTAGTGAAAGAGGTTCTTCCTGAAGTCTACGTAAGACTTGTCCTGCGGCAGATTGCATATTCACAGTCTAATTGTAACAGTCCCCAAGATGTACAACTTGTCTACAGCAGTTTGCCACTCCCATCAATTGTCAGAGAAAACTGGAACTTAATTCTCCAACCTTTTTATGAACAATTGTGGCAACTTCCAGTTCTGTACACGAGCAACCAGCGAGGAAAATGGATTTGTCTACAGGACTCTGTGCTGGCCGTGTATAGAGATGATGTTCCCTTGAAAGTACAACAGACTGTTACAGAAACATACAGACGATACAACAGAAACATTGTGGCGCTGCCTCCTGATCTGTTGGTCACTGTTAAGAAGTATTCAGTGATATCTCCAAAGTATGTTGAATGTCAGACTCTGTGTACACTGTTGAGATCCAACGATACGTACAAGACATTCTCACGAGAGGATCGTCTAAACCTCCTCACATTCATTCTGAAGTTTGATTCAAGCTGTTTACATGGACTAGAGCTGCTGCCAGTGGCAGATGGCAGCTTTGTAACTTTCCCAGCGAAGGTGGTTTTTTGTCCTGGAAAAGCTCATTTGTTTCCTGGATTGGAGAGAAAAGTCATTGCTGATAATATAGATCAAGAGGTGCTGAGGAAACTTGGACACATGGCTAAAAATGGTAAGATGGCTTTTAGTATGATCATTCCAAATATTGCTGTGATTATCACATCAGTCTTTCTTCAGGCTGTCTATATATTCATTGAGCACACCATCATTTTTTTTTTTTTGATAGTGATGTTATGTTATAGTTACATCATCCTTTTTTGAGATTCATCTAGTTAGACCACGGTTATTGCGGCCGTTGAGTGACGGGTGTCTTTGAGTCTACAAAGTCCTCAACAAACTATCTCCATCATATCTAGAAACAATGTTTCAAACAACTTCAGAAATTCACTCCTTAAATCTGAGGTCAACTCAACATAATCACCTTTATGAATTAAAACCAAGAACAGAATTTTATCGCCATAGTTTTTCATGCAGGGGAGCTGAACTGTGGAACACACTACCTTCAAAGATAAAATATTCTCAATCCCTCGCCTCATTCAAATCCAGTTATTTTAAGCACTATTCAAATAATAATCAATTTTAAGATATACCTTTGTTGTTGATTTTGTGTTTGTTAAAATAATTATGATGTATTGAGTTATCACTGACTCAAGTTTCTTAACAAATTGATTTAAATATTATTTATATATTCATAATATGTGCTATTGTTCCTCATGCTATACATATTACATGTATGTTGATGTTGTTTCTTTGAATGTATGTATGTATAATATCATGTATAGATTAGAGAGGGCCTCATGGGAGACCAGTCACCTTGTACTGAATGTGTTTACCCTCTGAAAATAAAGAATTTTATTATTATTATTATTATTATTATATAATTATAACGGACGAATATATATTTAACAGGTAGTTTGTGTGTGTGTGTGTGTGTGTGTGTGTGTACGCACTTTTCAAGACTTAAACAGGGCCCGCGGAATGTATTTGAAAATGGGGGCGGGGTGGGGCAAATGTCTGTGGATCAAAATACATGTATTTGTGGTCCCAGGCATGCTTTCCCGAGAAGAACATTTTGAATTTTAGGTGTTAAAATACATTTCAAGTTTTCTGAACAGTGTAACATGGAAAAGTGGGTAGTGTGCCATGACCTCTTGCTATAGGCGTTGTTTTAACACCCCTGCATGTGCTGTAACCTCACCGTGGTGCAGGGGTGTAACATTCTCTTTGAGAATGGCCAATACAGCACAACTCCCCTTTTGGGGCACCTTGTTGGCCATGAGGTGCATCCCGTAATGCTGGATGATGGGATCCTGGTGGTCGAGTTGGGGACATATCTGCGGATATGTTTTCTGGCAACACACCACTTTGGCCTGGAGTTCCGCCAGACGGGTGGTCAGGGAGGCCTGATCTGATTAATTGGCTGGTCATGCCAAGCTCTAGAGCAAACAACCTTTGTTTTGTTTATATAGCCAAGAACAAACATTGTTTTAATTACCTTTTGTATTTGTTGCTCTTAGGGCGGTGGCTAGGGTCATTTGGGTGATATGTTTTTTATTGCCTGAGTATATCAACCATGTATCCCTGGCATGAATGTCTGCTGGTTATCTGCAGCATCATGTCCCCTTGTTGGACTGGTGGGTTGGGACATGGTTGATGAACATTTGTGCTTATAATTATGGCTACAAACAGCTTTATACCTTCTGATGGGGCCCTTAAACGGGTCCACACCGAGGTTTCGGACTCTTCATCATCAGATGAAGAGTCTACGAATGTGCATGTTAAAAAATCCAAGTTAATTTCTGGCAAAACCTGGCCAAGTTTCCTTGTCATCGGATCATCCGAAGATGGGGCCTTGCGGAAATTATAACCCTTTGCCATTGAAAAGGGTTTGCAAGGGCTAGCTGGAGAGCTTCAAACAATTAAGAAACTGCGGAATGGCTCTTTGTTGGTGGAGTGCGCTACTAAGAGTCATTCTAAGAATCTTCTTAGATCAAAATCCTTATGCAATGTGTCAATTGAGGTTTCACCACATTCCTCCCTTAACTCTTCAAAGGGAGTGATCCGTTCTAGAGACTTGGAGGGAGTAAGTGAGGATGAGATTTGTACAAATCTTGCCTCACAGGGTGTTGTATTGGTCAAACGAATAAGTGTTCGTCGGAATAATGAACTTGTTCCAACGAATACCTTGATTTTGACTTTTAATGTGCCAACTCTCTCAAACTCGATAAAGGCAGGGTATTTAAATATACCCGTTGTACCTTTCATACCCAATCCCTTGAGATGCTTTAAATGTCAAAAGTTTGGTCATGGGCAGAATACATGTCGTAACAGGTTGACATGTGCTCGTTGTGGTCAGTATGATCATGACAGCAAGGCATGTCGAAATGATATGGCATGTACCAACTGCAGAGGCCAACATTTTGCTTATTCACGTGAATGTCCAAGGTGGAAAGTCGAAAAGCCAGGTACAGCAGGTGAAAGTTGATAAACACCTGTCTTTTTATGAGGCAAGAAAACGTGTGGAGACCTTTACAACTGTGGTGGCAGGCAGGTCATATGCTTCTGCATTTAAGTTTAGAAAAGTTGGTTCAGACCCTTGTGGTAGTGACCACTTTCCCATTATTTTGGAGAATGATGGACCTCCATCACTTGAAAGGGTTCAAAGGTTAGCGAAGGCAAATTGGGGTCAGTTTCGGCATCTGTGCAGCACTCGTCTGCAACAGTTTGCCATTACTGATGCTGATGATACCATGTCTTTGTTCACTTCCATCTTGAAGGACATTGCAGATGAAACTATTCCTAAGATTTTGGCAGTACCAAAGTGTTTCAATAGATCATGGTTTAATGATACGTGCAAAGATGCATTCAAGGAGCGAAACAGGCTCCTTGAGAGGTTCAAACGTGAACCTACTGGGGATAAACTGGATGCATTTCGTATTGCTAGGGCTAAGGCTCGCAGAGAGATTAGACAGAGTAAGAAATCATCTTGGAGAACTTTTGTCTCCAGGTTGAATTGACAAACATCCATAAAATCTGTCTGGAATAGAATCCGTAAAATCAAAGGTAAAGAATCCAGTAAGACAGTTCATCATTTGTCTGTCAATGATACGGATGTCACGTCTCATCGTGACATTTGCAATGCATTGGCAGACAACTTTTCTCATAACTCATCTTCTGCTTTCAGTACAGATGCTTTTACATCTGTCAGAACTAAATCTGAAAAGCAGTCCATTAATTTTTCATCTGAAAATGCTGAAGTTTACAACAGGCATTTCTCTATGGAGGAATTGCAGGATGCTCTTCGTAGAGCCCATGATACTTCAGTAGGTCCAGATGAAATTCATTATCAGTTATTAAAACATTTACCTGAATCATCTTTGATGGTTCTTTTGAATATTTTTAATGATATCTGGATTTCTGGAGACTTTCCTTCTGATTGGAGGAAAGCAATTATTATTTCTATTCCCAAGCCTGGTAAGGATCCAACCAATCCTACTAGTTATCGCCTTATTGCTTTGACAAGTTGCATTTGTAAAACCATGGAACGAATGATCAATCGTAGACTTGTCTGGTATCTTGAATCCCACAAATTGCTTACTAACATGATTTAGCAAAATACCTGGCAATTGGCTGAGAACAATCAAGGTAATCCTTTGGGTATGTGAAAATTAACAGCATCACCCAGTGTTTAACACCTGGTGTGGATTGCTCGTTATATGTGGATGATTTTCAGATTTGCTATAGATCGTCCAATATGAGTATCATTGAACGTAAGTTGCAGCTTTGTTTGAATAAACTTAATCAATGGGCAACTGACAATGACTTTCGATTCTCAAAGGCAAAAACGCTTTGTATGCATATCTGCCAGAAAAGAGGTCTCCACTTAGATCCACAGTTGTTTTTGGACAAAAATCCAATTCCAGTTGTGGAGGAGACTAAATTTCTGGGGGTTATATTTGACAGGAAGCTTATCTTTTGTGCCCCATCTTAAATATGTTAAAAAGAAGGGCTTAAAAGCTCTTAATATTTTAAAAGTTATTGGTAATTCGGAATGGGGAACAGACCGAAAAGTGATGATCCGTCTGTATCGATCTCTTGTGAGGTCAAAACTTGATTATGGATGCATTATGTATGGGTCGGCACGCATGTCTTACTTGCAGATGCTAGATCCTATACACAACCAGGGACTTAGGCTTTGTCTTGGTGCATTTAGAACATCTCCTGTAGAGAGCTTGTACATTGATGCACACAAACCTTGTTTGGGTGCTAGACGTGCAAAGCTTTCTCTGCAGTATGCAACCAAGATTAACTCTTTACCACAACATCCTACACATGATGCGGTGTTTGATAACAAATATATGAAGTTGTTTGATGCAAGGCCAAATGCTATTCGTACATTTGGTCTTCACATTAAGCGCTTTTTGTCGCTTTCCAACATTGATTTAACTGACACTTTAGAAACTCCTTCATATTTTGTGTTACCACCTTGGTGTGTTACACCACCTAAAATTGTGTTTGATCTGGCGCATCTGAAGAAAGATCGTACAGATGCTGTAGTTTATAAACAATTCTTCATGGAAATTCAAGACAAGTACCGTGATTACATTCCTGTGTATACAGATGGATCACGGGATGGCTTGTGCTACAGCTTTTCCATCAGACACAATCCTTTCCATGAGACTGCCTGACTCGGCATCAATCTTTAGTGCTGAAGTTTGGGCAGTCATTAACGCCTTAGAAGAAATCAAAGGTTCAATAGCATCCAAATTTATTATTTTTACTGATTCACTTTCGTGTCTCCAAGCTTTACGAAATATGAAGCTGGATCATCCCTTAACTGGGATGGTGATACGAAAGTGTGTCTTTTTATCTATTGTGAATAAACATGTTGTATTTTGTTGGGTGCCCAGCCATGTTGGCATCAGGGGTAATGAAAAGGCAGATTCTGCTGCCAAGTCTGTTTTGGATTTGCCTCATGCCAGGGTTGGTGTACCGTATACTGATTTTAAATATAGTATTAACAAATTTATCTTTTCATCTTGGCAACATGATTGGGAAGGTGTGGTTGCGAACAAGCTTCATGCTATCAAGCCAGTCTTGGGAGTGTGGCAGTCCTCCTATAGACAGTGCAGGAAGGATGAGATTGTCTTGTGTCGTGCCGGCATCGGTCATACTTACTTGACCCATTCATTTATCCTAAAGAAAGATCCTCCACCTCAGTGTGAGCACTGTCAGTGTACTTTGACTCTGCGCCACATTTTGGTGGAGTATAAGCATTTGTCAGTACTTCGAAAATATTTATTTGGTCAAACAACTGTGATGGAATCATTTTGATTCCATCCAGAACTTTTATTGCAGTTTTTACGTGATACTGAATTTTATTCTCAATTTTAATTATATCTATCTGTGATATTTGTATTTTTACACAGTCCTTTACACTGTTTTTATTTAACTGTTGAATTTTTATATTGATCTTGATCATCACTTTGTTTTTCCCATTACCATAGTTTGACACCCAACAGCCATGCTGGGGTGTCGTTAAACATTCATTCATTCATTCATTCATTTGTTTTAACGCTGCTAGCTCTCTCAATACAGGAGGTGTCTTTTTAAATGTTGCAACTGATAAAGTAATGTGATGGTAAAGAAATCAAAACTATTTAATATTTAATTTTTGTTTGTTTGGGTTGTTTTGGGTTTTTGGGTTTTTTTTAAAGAAAATAATTACTTTATATTTTCAGATTTATATTGTAACTTTATTACTAATATTAGTGAAATTGTTACGTTTTAAAACAATGTTCTAATTTACTTCCTGCTGAACAATATGTGACCTGTAGGCGTAACTTTCTTCGCTAAAATTTAGATCAGACATGCCCATGGTTTAACTATGGGATACATCATGGGTAAAATCAAAGGGACCAACACCAAAGCATGGTAGAAGTAGAAAAATGCTATAGGTGTATGGTCCCCAGGAGCATTGTATCACAGTTTCCGCCTTTATACAGTAAAAATATAGGTATAACTTCTGGTGGCCACAGCGACGGCAACAACATCAAATATTATTTTTGTCTCCATTTCTAGAAGTCCTACATTAATGAAACTTGAGTTATAGTTAATCTATAAATGTTCATCTCTATGTATGGTAAAACAAAATTTAAATTTATTAATTTAAAATGTTTAATGAATTTAATTGGAAAAAAAAGTTTTATTTTAAAGTTCCATCATTTAAACAGGGCTTGAAGTTAACACATTAGCAAGGTGCACAGTGCACCTAAACTAAGAAAAATAGGAGAAAAAACCTACCCAATGACCACCCCAGTTCAAAGACCACCCAACTGTAAAGACCAATATTTTAAAGACCGGAATATCTCCTTATTTTACAGTAAAAGTACTCCAGTATTAATACCACCCCACTATTACAGATTATGAACAGTAAAGTTGGATCCAGTGGTAATTGTCAGTACATTCTGACCTCACTAAAAAACTTTGAGGTCAAGTCTAAATTTCGCACTGTAAGTATAACAATACACAAGTGTTGTATTGTTTCTGGCCTGACTAGACCATAAAGAGCCATTCCATCATAATACTTCAGTCCCTGCTTAATTCATAAACAGTCATTCCGTCTTTTAATTATGATACAGAAAACATATTGTGATATACAGTCATCTCCACTTATTTGCACATCGGTTTATAGCATAATTCGGTTAATCGACTATTTTCACCCAACACGGAACCATTTGCCCTTATAACACTACAAAACATCCGGTTAATTGCACAGACTACAGGCTATATATCGGTTATTTGCACATATAAATAATGATTTTTTTTTTTTTGTGTGCTAAATTAATGTCACAAATGACTGAGAATGTCTATCAAACTTTGGCAAAAACCCCTCAAATAAATCACCGATTAATCTGTTTTGTTTGAGCTCACTGTGTGGTAAGCCGACTGTAATCGCTGTTTACAGAGTCTACGTGTGACATGCAAATGAGATGGTGTGCACGTTACTACTGGTGAATCACAATACCCGACTACAAGATTTAAGAATGACATAATTAAGTTGAATAAACCTAAGACCTAATGTTTTGTTTGCAATATATTGCTGTTAATCAGAGGCCATCTCAATAACAGGTAACTCTCCGACTATTATTTTTAGAAGTACCGCCTGTGCGCTTGTACGCATGCGCACTCAACTATTGAGGCCCTATTCGATTGACGTGTTCAGGGCAATCATTGTTGTGTATCAATTATTACGTTATGTTGAGAAGCCTTGTTAATAATTAAAAGATTACAGATCAATCGTCCTAGGCGGTTATGTTTTTAATAAATGTGACCGAGAAAGGGTTGTTGTTCACTTATTCATTAGTTGCAGTGTACGCTATATCTGTTAAACGCAAAAGAAACGATTTATCACTTGCTGCCCAGAAAATGTAGCGAAAAAAAGACTGGTGGGGGAGGTCGTCAAAAAAAAGAAACATAACAAAGACCGTTATTTATGGATCGTCCCTAAGTTTCTGCTATATTGTTAGACACCAATCAGTCGGACCGCACCATGAAGGTCAGTCAATTGTGTTAGACCGGTCATGCATGCAAGGCAGACTGCTGGAACTGATAACGACTCACTCACTAGCCGAGCTTAACTTTAATTGCTTAACAATAGCAAAGTCATTATTTGGGGATCACAAATAATACCAAAGCTTGCCATATCTTTTGGGATGGAAAGAACACCATACCAGCAAATGCATACAAGTTCACGTAATTCTATTCGGTCAATCAACAGCCCGGTAATTCCGGAAACTGACGTCATTTTGTAAATACGTGCACCGATGAAACGTGAACTTTTTGATGGTTCTGTTGTTTCAAGTTTATCTCATTAACTACATGGCTAATACACTTTGTTTACACTAAATGGATAGTCAGTGTTTTGTTTTTTAATGCACAAAGTTTGTGTTTTTAGAAAACGACGCCAGTTTGTGTTTTTAGAAAATGACGCCCAGTGACGGACGTTGTTGGTTTTTAAAAAAATGATTTCTGGTCTGGCAGATTAAAACAAAAACGTCATGCTAATTATATATATATATATCGATAGATATATTTTTTTTACATTTATATATATCCAACTGCATGTGACATGTGTTAACTGTAATAGTTCCGGTATGAAGTACCGCATTATGCTAGACTGTCTCCCATGCCACTTTCTAGTTGGATGGCTGTTATAAAGTGAAAGTCGGTACTCTATCGGTTAATCGACTAACCCGGTTAATTGCACAAAATCGAGCAGCACCGAGGGTATGCAAATAAGCGGGTTTGACTGTATCTTGATAAAAAACAATTTATCATATGATAATATCCATATTCAAATGTATGTACTTCTCATTTTAGGTGAACACATGCTGAGAGTATTGACAAAAGATGTATTCCATGATTTGGTAAAGGACTGCTTGGATGTGAACTTACCAGATGAAAAGAAATTATTGCATTGTTCATCAAAGTCTTTTGGGAAAGATTGGTTGGAAAAGGTTTGGGTATTTGCACATGAACATTATGGCAATGTGCAGTCAGTGTTTACATTATTACCATTAATACCTCAGTTTGATTTCTCTAATGATTGTGCTATCCTACATCAGTTGACACAAGTATTCATTGGACAAAAGTTACATCACATGGACCCATTGTCCACAGAACTTGCTGAAGCTTTGACAACACTGGGAATGATTGTGCTCTCAGAAGTACCTAGCTTCCTTTCCCCAGCTGTGGAATTAGGTTTGATACACGAGCCTTCTAATTCTGGTGTTGTGAGAGCTCTGAGCCAAGTGTTTAATGCTGGTAAAGGTAAAGAGGCCATTGACCATTTCAACAGGTCTGCATCCATAGCACAGAAACAGTCTCTGATACAGTATCTTCAGCATTGTGGTACAATACCTAATCCAGCAAAAAACATCTTAAGCTGTTTGAAACTGTTCAGCAGGACAAGTTGTAAGACACCAAATGTATTGGATACATGTATTAAAGATATATGCCACATAGCACCTGATGCACATCTTCCAGTTGCATACCCAAAGGATTACCTTGATTGTTCTCAGCCAATGGTCAGGTATTTTGCTAAATCACTTGGTGCAGTTGAACGTACAGTTGATGATATAGTTCTGGACATTTTAAATATCATAGGAAAGGGTAACCAAACACAGTACAGTAGTACAGACATA
Source organism: Gigantopelta aegis (assembly GCF_016097555.1). NCBI lineage: Eukaryota > Metazoa > Mollusca > Gastropoda > Neomphalida > Peltospiridae > Gigantopelta > Gigantopelta aegis. Next base: position 60,277,642 of record NC_054708.1, on the reverse strand, counting down.
GAATCATTCATGATGTTTCTGATGCAAAATAGTAATTTTTTTAAAAATCAGAAGATAAAGGAAAAGGCAAAGACTGTAAAGTTTCTTTCTCCCTTGAAAGGACAAACTCTAAGAGCAGCAGCAGAAGTGTTTGATCCACGACTGACAGCATTACAGAAATTGTTTGTACATGAAGACAAGTTTCCAAATGACAAGTTTAAAGAGCATCGTATACTTGAAGAAATGTGTAACCTTGGGTTGAAACAAACTGTAGATGTGACATCAGAAGATATTTGTCAGAGTGCTAAAACTGTAGAACAGTTGTTAATATCTGGATTAAAAGATGAAGCTGTGAACAAGGCACATGCTGTCCTAAAGTTTCTTTGCAAACATGTTGATGCATTGTCATTGGTAGATTTGAAACCAGCTTTGTCTGTTCAGTGGGTTCCTGTTTTGTTATCAAGACCCACACACTACCCAAGAAGGTTGTCTCTGTATGCTGAATGTGCTAACTGTACATTAGGAAAACCTGATGAGATGACTTGTATTCAACAGTTACCACTGGTGGGTTCAACCTGTCTAGTAGTGGCTGATGAGGTTTCTCACAACATTGCAAACATGTTTGGTTGGAATAAAAGTCCAATTTTGGACAAGGTGGTGGCTCATATTTTGAATACTGTTGGAGCCATGGATGAAGATGAGTATGACAAGGTCATAACAATAATGAATTCATCATTTAAACATCTTTACAATAATCAGCCATTACCACACAATATTCAAGAAAAACTGAAAGATGCAAGATTGGTATGGATAGAGTCTGAAAGTGAATTTCAGAAACCAAATGCCTTGTGGATTGAAACATCAGAACAAGATATTGATCTTCATCCATTCCGATACTGCTTGCCAAAACATTTGAGAGGTTTAAGGGAGTTGTTTGTTGCACTTGGCAGTGCCTTGAATCAAACAGCAGACATGTTGCTTGATGTTCTGGAGGAAATTAAAATAAAACATGATGGAGGTGAGGTTAGTGAGACTGATGCTGGCAAGGACCTGGCACTTGTCATACAGATACTTAATGTAATAAAAACAAAACCACCTGTAGAAAGAAAACGGATTTTGATTCCAGTGCAAGCTACAGATAGACAACTCAAATTAGTGACAGTTGATAAATGCACTTATTGCAAGGAAGAATGGATGAGGGAGATCCCACCATTAGAAGATTCAAAAATAGAGGATGATGATGTTGTTTGGTATGCACACCAAGATGTACCCCCATCACTAGCAAAAATGCTTGGTGTTGAAACAAGAAGTGAAAAGCATTTGCTGCACAATATGAAAGATTTTACTCCATTTGGTCAGCATGAAAATCTGACTAGAAGAATAAAGCGCATTCTGTCAGGTTATCCCCTGGACTCTGCTGTCATGAAAGAACTACTACAAAATGCTGATGATGCAAAAGCAACTGAAATCATGTTTATAAAAGACTTCAGAACACACCCATCTGAGAGAGTATTTGGAGATGCGTGGTCCGAGTTGCAGGGACCAGCTTTGTGTGTGTACAATGACAGTTATTTCAGAGAGGAAGATTTTGTTGGTCTTGAAGAGCTAGGTCTTGGTAGCAAATCAGAAGACCTGGTGAAGATTGGACAGTATGGTGTAGGTTTTAACTGTGTGTATCACTTGACAGATGTCCCATGCTTCCTCACTGTTTGTCCAGACACAGAAGAAGAAACATTATGTATCTTAGATCCAAATATAAAGTATATTGAAATTGCAAATGAATACAAGCCGGGAGCCAGAGTATCAGTTAATGATTATATACGAACTTGCTATCAAGATGTGTTTGCTGGTTTTCCAACAGCTCAAGTAAACATGAGGAATCAAGGCACATTGTTTCGGTTGCCACTCCGAACAGTCACAATGGCAGAGAAATCTGCCATATCTGATTGTATTGTCAGTACTCAAGATGTCACAGAAATTTTGAATGGCTTCAAGAAAGACATGTTTAAATCACTGCTCTTCTTGCATAATGTGAAGAAGATTTCCATTGCCTCAATTGCAGAAGATGGCACTATGCACGTTGAGTATATGGTTGAAACTGAGATGACTTTGAAGGATAAAACAAAGCAGGCAGGATTTGTGGAACATCTGGAAACTCAAGCTGAAAATGTTGCTGATTTTAGTATGGGTATCGGTATGACAGATTTGTCTCCATTAGAGATACAACTGGAACTAAATATTAAGGATAATAAAAACAGACAGGAAAAGTGGCTGGTTATCCACCGTGCAGGATTTTCCACTGATTATCCAGTACCTGAAGTTCTTTCAGCTGCGTGGGCGAATGGTGACATCCATTATCTTCCTCAGGGAGGTATAGCAGTGAACCTTGAACCAGAACCAGTTCGTACTACAAATGATGCATTCTGCATGCTTCCATTACCTATTAAAACAGGACTTCCTGTACATGTTAACGGACATTTTGCATTGGATCATGAATCTAGGAGAAATCTGTGGACTGGAAATAATGACTACAGAACAGTTTGGAACACACATGTTGTAACAGCTCTTATTGTACCTGCATATTTTACAGCAATGCAGTCTATGAAGGCGAGGAATTTTGCCTATTGTGGGAGTAATGAGAATATGAGTTTGGACTTTGCTGAACGGGTCATTGCAAAGTATAACAGTCTTTTCCCTGACATAAAAACATGTCCAAATGAACCATGGAAGTCTTTAGTCATCACATTCTATAAGGAGATAGTCAATAAAAAATTATCCTTGTTTGTGATTCTGCCACATCAAGAGAAAATGCCCAGACTTGAATGTGCTCCAGCAGCTGTTGATAATGGGTTTCCTGGTTATTTTGTTCGAGAGAAGAGTAGCCAAAAGGAGCTGACATGTATTTTGAAAGATCTGGGTATGAAATTGATGGAAGCTCCAACGAGGATATATCTGAATTTCCAAGAGATAGGTGTTGAAGATCAGGTTTCATTAGTAACCCCAGAAAATGTTATAAAATTCCTAAAATCACACAGTGTCAAGACATTACCTGGTAAATGCTGTATCGGCAATCTGCCAACTAATGTTAAGTGTACACCACTGAAAGAATTACCACGAGTAGAATGTCTCATTAAATTCTGCCAAAAAGGAGACAATTTCTGGGATGAATTGGAAGGAATGCCACTGTTGTTGACCCAATCTAGAGTTTTGAATGTGTTTACAGAGCAGCAGCCAATTCTTGTCACGAACTATGCTGATTTGTTGCATGGTTCTAGCAGCCAAATGATGTGTGATTCTTTGGTCCACTTGTTCAGAAAACAAGTAACAAAGGTTCCACAACTGCGTCAGCTGGATATTGAAATATTTTCAATGTTACTGGATGCCACATTGGACCGCTCACTGTTTGGATTAGGTGAGCCAGTACCATGGTTGAAAACCGATAACTATCCAGATCAGAAATGGATTAGTATGTTATGGAATTTCCTTTCAGAACAGGTAGATAATGCCAGTGTTAACAGCATAGTGATGGAACAAGAAAGTATTGAAAATGTAGAAGATAACAGCATGGTAGAAGAAGAAAAAGAAGAAGAAAGGGTTGAAAATGCTAATGTTGACACCTTGACATCAGAACAACAAAGAATTAAACATGTTAAAACTATTCTTACCCAGTTGTTCCAGAACTGGACTTTCATACCTGTCATTTGGAATCAGAAAATTGTTGATAATAACGAACAAAAGACAGTCCCCAAGAACTATTTATATCCTATCAAATATGCTATGAATGTGTTGCATTGTGATTACAAAATGGATGACGATTTAAACAAAGCATTGCAGAATATTGCAGTTCCAAAGCTTGACCATTCTGCTCTTGATCAGTCCAAAGGTTACCATCTAGTTTCATCCCTAGTGACAACTCCTTCAAATCCAAGAGGCTTACTGGACCTGTTAGTCTTGTATCAGTATGAAGAGGAATTTTGTAAACAATATGGTGAAACACTTTTAAAGTACTTCTCTGAGAATGTTGAAACACTTACTGAAATGTCTGATACAGATGTTTGCCAAACCAAGCTCACAAGACTTCCTTTTTACAGAAAACTAGATCATTCACATAGCTCACTTGCAGAATGTGTAAAGCCTATTTTTGTGGAAAGATTTCATTCCATACCAGATGATGGGATTGATGAATGGTTTTCACAATCAAGTATTACAATTTTTGAAACAGAAACAGTCTTATCAAAATTGTATGCTTTTCTAAACTTGAAACCAATTGATCCTGTCCATCTTTACACATTATATCTTCTGCCAAACTTTCAGTTATTTCCATGTGCAGCCAAACTAGCTCACCTCAGTTATTTGAAAAGAGTTTTGGCACAGAATAGGGATGATGATGATGAAGACAGGAAGGCACTGATTCAGGCTTTGAAAGAAGTAGCTTTCATTGAAACAGAAGATGGAACACTCCACAAAGCAAGCAGATTTTACAGCAGGTATAATAAAGTGTTTAAAGCCATGCAGCTTGAATCAGATTTCCCACCAAAACCATTTAATGTCTGGGAATGGCAAGAATTTCTTGAGCTTGCTGGCATAATAACTGAGGTATCAGACGACATGTTTGTTAAGTATGCAACAGATGTAGCTGAAAAAGGTCTTACAGGAATATCAGAAGATGTTGCCAAATTATCTAAGGTGCTGATGGATCATATTTATTCCAAAAGTCAGGAAGTGAGATTTTCACCTGAAAAGTGTCAACAGTTCCTGTACCTGTTCAGTAGAATTGAAAAAATCAAGTCTATTCTCCCTTTTGACATTTCTGACCATAATGAAGGGAATCTAATGTCAAGCATTTGTCCTCAGTTTGAAGTTGCAGCAAGGTTGATAGCATTTAACGGTTCTGCATTTCAGGAAGACATTTATATGATTTGGTCAACTTGCCCCATGCTGTGCAAGCAAGCTAGTTCTGTTGTGACATGCTACTTGAAATGTATCAAAGCACGTACATGGCATATCGATCCACCAAAGGAGAGAATTATAAAACACTTTCAAAACATTTGTGTTTATATGCAGGAAGCAGACCAATCATATCTACAGATGGGTGACACAAAACCCTTTGTTGAAAATGTTATGTACAGTTTATATGCATACTTCCACAAAACTGATTTATTTGATTCTGATGTTGAGCAGTTGAGTCCATTTAGAACAGTGTTTCTTCCTGATGAGTGTGTGTTTGTAAAAGCGGAGGACGTTGTCACTGAACCTGAAGAAAGTGAACTCATTGGTAGATACCTCTTCAAAGCTCCATTGACCTATGGTCGTTTTTTTAATGTGTTCCACAGGTTAGGAGCATCACAAATAGTGACTGCCAATCACTATGCCTTGATTCTGAAAAAGTTGCATAGAGACACAAAGGGTGGAAAGCTCAGTTCCAGTGAGCAAAAAACAGTTCATAAAGTTGTAAAACAGTTATTCTATTGTCTCAGAAGAGAGCAGAAGAAAGATTTGCACACCCATCCCCTATACTTGCCCAGTATAGATAAAGTTTTGACTGACTCGTCAAAGCTGGTTCTGTCAGATAATAGATATGTTAGAGAAAGAGTTTCATCATTCACACTTCCACATGTATTTATGTTGGATTTTAAAGAGATGCACATAAAAGCTTTTGATCCAGTGAAAGCTGTGAAGTCACTACCACAAAAATATCAACCTGAACTGTTGACGGACATAATTGAAGAAAAGATATGTACAAAGAAAAATTCATTGCTTTCAGCAAAGTACCAGGACTTCTTCAAATCGGACTCATTTATTACTGGGTTAATTCGTCTGATCAGTCATGCAAGAAACCAAATGGATGAAAACTTTACAGCAGATGATGCAAGAGAAATTAAGCAAAATCTGACCACTTTGGAAGTATTTGAAGTACAAGAAATGACAACAGCATTGTTTTTCCAAAACAGGATGATAGCTGGTAGTGAGGTGTCTGTGCAGTGTTTCACAGAGACTAAATATAACACAGCAGGCAAACAGGTGCGTGTTTATCTTAATACTGCTGAAACTGGTCATGGTGGTGTTGGTGGGAGCATTGATGAACTAACATTTGCTGTGAACTCTATTACTGGAAAGCACTTGGGTGACTCAGTATTGTACTTAAGAAAAATTATGCTGTGCACACCTGATGCAGTTTCTCATTTGCTGGACAGACATGGCATCGATGACTATACTTATGTCTAAAAAAGTCTCCCCATAGCTAACAGCTGTATGCTGTATGTAATTATGGCATTGATGACTGTACTTATGTCTAAAAAAGTCTCCCCATAGCCAACAGCTGTATGCCGTATGTAATTATGGCATTGATGACTGTACTTATGTCTAAAAAAGTCTCCCTATAGCCAACAGCTGTATGCCATATGTAATTATGGCATTGATGACTGTACTTGCGTCTGAAAAAGTCTCCCCATAGCCAACAGCTGCATGCCTTACGTAATTATGGCATTGATGACTGTACTTATGTCTGAAAATGTCTCCCCATAGCCAACAGCTGCATGCCTTACGTAATTATGGCATTGATGACTATACTTATGTCTAAAAAAGTCTCCCCATAGCTAACAGCTGTATGCTGTATGTAATTATGGCATTGATGACTGTACTTATGTCTAAAAAAGTCTCCCCATAGCCAACAGCTGTATGCCGTATGTAATTATGGCATTGATGACTGTACTTATGTCTAAAAAAGTCTCCCTATAGCCAACAGCTGTATGCCATATGTAATTATGGCATTGATGACTGTACTTGCGTCTGAAAAAGTCTCCCCATAGCCAACAGCTGCATGCCTTACGTAATTATGGCATTGATGACTGTACTTATGTCTGAAAAAGTCTCCCCATAGCCAACAGTTGTATGCCTTACGTAATTATGGCATTGATGACTGTACTTATGTCTGAAAAAATCTCCCCATAGCTAACAGCTGTATGTAATTATACAATGAAGATTCATGATCATTTAATCATGGTTGATGTATAACAATACATAAACTTTATACCTTTCAAAGCCAAGAAAAGAAAAATTACTATAGCATCCCCCCCCCCTTATTTCATTAATGTTTGAAAAAATAAATTATTAAAATAATGTTAAGGTATAGCAAAAAGTACTAAACATTCTAAGAATATTCAGTAAAAATATTAAAAACTAAAAACAATGAGGTAAGAAATGTTTTGTATAATGCTTTGAAATTAATTCGTTGTTGATTGTTCATTTGAAAGAAATGCTGCTTTTTATCTTTATGATTTACGTGCACCTACCCTGTACCCCATAAATATGATCAGTGAAAATAGGTCCATGCAATTTTGTTAAAACTCCCATGTGACTTGTATCGCTAAATACAATATTATACTTTTTATGTGTATATTTTATGTACTTTTATTATTTTTCTATATCCTGTTACTTGTCCACTTTCACATTTTACACTTTTAAATATGAACACTCAAACAAATATTGGATTTGGATCAGGCTTATATCCGATTTTGGTTAAAACAAGTCATTATTTATTACATATTACTTAGCATGTATACTGTATATAATCATGATCAATGTGCATACCCAATCGTAATCAATGTAAATACATATGATTTGAGGATAATAATAATTTGTGGATGTTTTTGTTTTGTTTGAGTTGTTGACAGTTAAAACAAAACATTTTCAGTGTAAATTAATATTTCATAATGTATTATGATGTACATTATTGACTTTGGTGGGGTTTTCACTTTTAGTTTTTCTTTGTATTTTTCAATACATAGTTATATCAAAATGTTTTATAGCAATGTACTATATATATTTTAAAATGTAAGTAGTTAGGTTGAATTAAAAAAAAATTTATGACATTAAATTGTTTTGATAGCGAATGCACTGAGCCATAACATGAGCAAAACTGTTACAACACGACGTAAGTTTGAAACTTTAAAAAGTGTTAAAAACGTTGATCTTTACCACTTGAGAGATACACCAGATATGCATAGTATGTTTACTGTTTCATTTTGACTTGTGTTGTTAGTACTAGAAAACAAAATCGACCCTGCTGAAAATAAGTGATTATGGTTGATAAGAAAGTCCTCTGAGCTGTGATTTCTTGATAGAATGTTGATATAATAGTGCATGTTTTACTCCTTCATCATAGCTTGTTTGTATTGAAATGATTGACTGACCTTTCATGACAGAGATGTCTTAAGCTAGCATGGACCATAATTGTGCTAGCTTGTCTTTTTATTATTTATATGGTAGAGTCAATTAATATTTTGTACAAATACATTTTTCTGATCTGTTCTTAATTAGTTATGAATAGGTTTTTAGCTTTTGTAAATAATGTTAGATTAAATGACTTTTTGCAGTTTATTTCTACAACATTTTTCTTGTGAAAGTATTTTAGTTGAAATATTTGTACATTATCAGAGAAAGTTTATTGCAATATATTGAAGGAATCTTGTTTAAATATGTGTTTAAATATGAAAATTATATTGTCGAAAATTATATTGTACTTTAAATCAGTTTAATGCTGTTCTTTTTAATTAAAAATACACATGCATTCCCCCAAAACCCCACTCCTAACCAACCAATATTAAAGCCCATGTGTTTTGTAAAAAAAACCCAAAAACAGATTTTCCCCAAACCCATCCTTAATTGATGAACCAAGAATTCTGTGTTAATGTTTGCTGTTTGACCTATAGTACATTTGACAATACCTAATATGATAAATACATGTATGATACTGCTTGCTGCACTTGTGATATTGTGGCTAGTTCATTTGTCTGGTCAAACATATGTGTACATGTATATACTGGTATTTTTAATATGAACCAATATTACTGTCATGTGTTTTGTACATAGTATTTTATTTAGAACAGATTCCTCATTAGAAATGTTGGTTCTTTTTTGTTTTGCTTTTTTTGTATCAGGAATTTTATGAGCTATTTAAATTATGGATGTTATCACCAGCTTTTTACCATCATTTTGTATTGTTACTTTACAGCAGTAATTCAAGTTGATTGATTTTGTCATCTTCTTATATATCTTGATAAATGTACCCTCTGATTTTGTAGACTTTGGGCTACAGAATGCACCGACAATGTCATATTTCATTGATGCATTACATTTGTACTTTTGTCCTCAGTTTATGAATTGCATGCAATATATTAAACTTTCTGGAAGTATTTTTCATTTGGAGGACATTTGCGTTCTAGAAATATTGTTTGTTATATAGTATATATTTTAATAGAGCTAACTCTTGTTAGAAATATTGTTTGTTATATAGTATATATTTTAATAGAGCTAACTCTTCTTAGAAATATTGTTTGTTATATAGTATATATTTTAATAGAGCTAACTCTTCTTAGTAATATTGTTTGTTATATAGTATATATTTTAATAGAGCTAACTCTTCTTAGTAAGGGGTCAGGACGTAGCTCAGTGGTACAGCGCTCACTTGATGCGTGGTCAGTCTGGGATCTATCCCCTTTGGTGAGTCCATTGGGCTATTTCTCGTTCCAGCCAGTGCACCACGACTGGTATATCAAAGGCCGTGGTATGTGTTATCCTGTCTATGGGATGGTGCATATAAAAGATCCCTTGCTGATAATCGTAAAGAGTAGCCCATGAAGTGGTGACAGCGGGTTTCCTCTCTCAATATCTGTGTGGTCCTTAACCATATGTCCATATAGCCGTAAATAAAATGTGTTGAGTGCATCGTTAAATAAAACATTTGCTTCCTTCTTAGTAATTTTAGTTTATATGTCATTTTGGTACGAATCTTGTTAAATGTGTGTTTAAAATCATCTGATAGTCAAATCTAATGATGTGACCTCCTATGTCTTAAGAAGCAATTTTATTATTCTGAATTTTCTAATATTGTCCAAATTGGCCTACATTAAGCTTTCTGTTTCTAGAGGTTACAGTTTGGAAGTCTTATATGAGGCTGATTAACGAGGCTTGGACTGTATTGAATCATTGTTTTTGTTTAAACTGTAATATGATGGGTCAAATGATCAATCTCCTTTGACTGGCCCATTGCTCTGTGACTGTTATGTTAAAGGTATGTGCTATCCTGTCTGTGGGAAAGTGAATATAAAAAGACCCCTTGCTGTTAATTTATATGCTTAATATGGTGGTCTATCAGGATTTTACTCTCTCTCTAGACCAAGTTTTCAATTACTATATATTGAACAATTTAATAATGCAGTTTTAAGTAGCAAGATTGTCATTAAATAATAATTCCTTTCCTCTATTTATTTAAAATTGGACCAGAATGTAATTTTGTACTCTTTGTAAATGTTTGGTCTTCAAAACAAATATAGTACAAACTGACTGTTATTAAGTAGAGAGTTGTCTTAAAAGCCATCTCTTGATACAGCCATACCTGGCTACTTACTAACTGAAAGGTGGCCGTTCTGTGTATTAGTGTCTGCTGTTTGATCAAATGTTTATCAACACTTTTACCTTAAAAATATGTACGTTTTATTTCTTGGAAAATCCATTTCTGAACTTTTCCTTATTGTGTTTTTCATGTTAAACGTGTTTTATTTAAGCTCACACTTAAAATAAAAATTGATTGTTGCAACATACCCACCTTGTAAAGGTGGTTGATAGGTAGATATTTTGTGAGTTATATGCATGTTTGTGTGTGTCGATATACATGTATATCCTTCAACTTTGCCCCTCCGTATCATTGTATAAGATCCCTCGTGTACTTATGTCCCTCCGTATCATTGTATAAGCCCTCGTGTACTTATGTCCCTCCATATCATTGTATAAGAGCCCTCGTGTACTTATGTTAATGAAAGCAAGCTTGTGTATCATTTTATTCTTACTAACAATTGGTCAAATTTATGGTATGTAATATACACTTCAGAAAAACAATAAATGGTATGTTATAAATTCAAATTATCTTCACTTGTGAGGTAAATGTTGTTTTACAAATTTGAATTTAAAACTGTTTTCCTACAGTATAATTGTGTATCATATGTTTGTTATGTTCCCATTTATGGTGATAGGTATTATTAAATGTTTCCATTAGTTCAGTAACTGACAGAACTATACTCAACAAGAAAGTTGATGACTTTCTGTCTCAGAAATTTAATTTTGTGAAAGACGCCACAACACACACCAGTGATATTTGTGTACATGATAGCAGCACTTTGAGTAGTCTGTGCTAGTTAGTGCTTTATGGTATGATGTAAATAATATTTGTTGATAGATGTCAATATATTTAGTCGTGTGTGATCTTGAAGTTATACTTTAAATGCATATTGTTCAATAGATGTAATATCTTTTAGTTTTCTCTTTGTATAATAAGGTCCCTATAATATATTAGGTGTTGGTTAGCTACCTTTTTGAAAATGTGTTTTGAAATTAATACTTTGATATGATTAAGGCCATTCCAATATTATGTAATTCTATTTTTGTACAATTTAAAAATACCTCCTACTTCTGTATAACATTCGGTAACACTAGACCAAACACCTCCAGGATGCCATCCCAGTGCACAAGTAAGTCATGTGACAATGTATTTAAACCTAATTAATAATTATGACATCATTCTTTTACCCTGCACTTAATTGAGACAAAATTCTCCCGGTAAATGACATTTTTGTAAGCATAAAAATTATTTGATCTACTTTTTTTTTCATTCGGAACACTTCGGCTAATTTTGGTTTCCGACAATGTAACAGGCTGACTTGTCCTGACTGTTTAACGTTTTCTGAAGTGAGAATTGTGGGATGTATTGTTAAAGCACATGGAGTTTACCGGGCACAATATTTCACGAGAACCGTTGTTCTGTTCACGTGTTACGCAACTTTAACATCAAGAGAACCACCAATCAGTTACATGGTGAACAATTACATTCTAAAATTAAAAGTACCATACATCAATAATGAAGAGAAAATCAGTTTGTTTTTAAATACATTTGAACCACGAATGTAGCACAGAACCGTAGTTCCAAGTGTTTTAGGATTAGGTAGGCCTCACTCATCAGTGACACGAACTATATTCACATAACCGAACAATCTGTTACCTAAGTATAACTCACGTGAACTGACTTCCGGTTATCTAAGATTTTGAAATATTGTTCCCTGAGTTTATAAAATGACGTCGTGTTATAATCGTTTTATTCATCGGTAAAAGTGTGTACTGGATGCATTTCTATTAACTCTATAATTGTTATTGTGGATTGTGTGTTTGTCTAGCTATGGTTTCTTGCTGTAGGCCTATACTTTATATACTTGACATAAAACATTCAGAAAATAAAAGATCCCTTGCTGCTAATCAGAAAGAGTAGCCCATGTAGTGGCGACAGCGGGTTTCCTCTCAAAATCTGTGTGGTCCTTAACCATATGTCTGACACCATATAACCGTAAATAAAATGTGTTGAGTGCGTCGTTAAATAAAACATTTCCTTCTTTCTTTCTTTCTAAAACATTCATAAGAAAACTAGGGTGGGATTTAGCTCAGTTAGTAGAGTACGAACTTGAGGTGTTTGTGTCTAGCTATGGCTTCCTACTGTAGGCCTATACTTTATATACTTGACATAGAACACTGTGTGTTTATGTCTAGCTATGGCTTCCTACTGTAGGCCTATACTTTATATACTTGACATAGAACACTGTGGGTTTATGTCTAGCTATGGCTTCCTACTGTAGGCCTATACTTTATATACTTGACATAAAACACTGTGTGTTTATGTCTAGCTATGGCTTCCTACTGTAGGCCTATACTTTATATACTTGACATAAAACACTGTGGGTTTATGTCTAGCTATGGCTTCCTACTGTAGGCCTATACTTTATATACTTGACATAGAACACTGTGGGTTTATGTCTAGCTATGGCTTCCTACTGTAGGCCTATACTTTATATACTTGATATAGAACACTGTGTGTTTATGTCTAGCTATGGCTTCCTACTGTAGGCCTATACTTTATATACTTGACATAGAACACTGTGTGTTTATGTCTAGCTATGGCTTCCTACTGTAGGCCTATACTTTATATACTTGACATAAAACACACAGTGTTTTATATCTAGCTATGGCTTCCTACTGTAGGCCTATACTTTATGTACTTGACATAGAACACTGTGGGTTTGTGTCTAGCTATGGCTTCCTACTGTAGGCCTATACTTTATATACTTGACATAAAACACTGTGTGTTTGTCTAGCTATGGCTTCCTACTGTAGGCCTATACTTTATATACTTGACATAAACATTGTGTGTTTATGTCCAGCTATGGCTTCTTACTGTAGGCCTATACTTTATATACTTGACATAAAGCATTGTGTGTTTATGTCCAGCTATGGCTTCCTACTGTAGGCCTATACTTTATATACTTGACATAGAACACTGTGGGTTTATGTCTAGCTATGGCTTCCTACTGTAGGCCTATACTTTATATACTTGACATAAAGCATTGTGTGTTTATGTCCAGCTATGGCTTCTTACTGTAGGCCTATACTTTATATACTTGACATAGAACACTGTGGGTTTGTGTCTAGCTATGGCTTCCTACTGTAGGCCTATACTTTATATACTTGACATAGAACACTGTGGGTTTATGTCTAGCTATGGCTTCCTACTGTAGGCCTATACTTTATATACTTGACATAGAACACTGTGGGTTTATGTCTAGCTATGGCTTCCTACTGTAGGCCTATACTTTATATACTTGACATAGAACACTGTGGGTTTATGTCTAGCTATGGCTTCCTACTGTAGGCCTATACTTTATATACTTGACATAGAACACTGTGGGTTTATGTCTAGCTATGGCTTCCTACTGTAGGCCTATACTTTATATACTTGACATAGAACACTGTGTGTTTATGTCTAGCTATGGCTTCCTACTGTAGGCCTATACTTTATATACTTGACATAAAACATTGTGGGTTTATGTCTAGCTATGGCTTCTTACTGTAGGCCTATACTTTATATATACTTTATATACTTGACATAAAACATTGTGTGTTTGTGTCTAGCTATGGCTTCTTACTGTAGGCCTATACTTTATATACTTGACATACAACATTGTGGGTTTGTGTCTAGCTATGGCTTCTTACTGTAGGCCTATACTTTATATACTTGACATACAACATTGTGTGTTTATGTCTAGCTATGGCTTCTTACTGTAGGCCTATACTTTATATACTTGACATACAACACTGTGTGTTTATGTCTAGCTATGGCTTCCTACTGTAGGCCTATACTTTATATACTTGACATACAACACTGTGTGTTTATGTCTAGCTATGGCTTCTTACTGTAGGCCTATACTTTATATACTTGACATAGAACACTGTGGGTTTATGTCTAGCTATGGCTTCTTACTGTAGGCCTATACTTTATATACTTGACATACAACACTGTGGGTTTATGTCTAGCTATGGCTTCTTACTGTAGGCCTATACTTTATATACTTGACATAAAACACTGTGGGTTTGTGTCTAGCTATGGCTTCTTACTGTAGGCCTATACTTTATATACTTGACATACAACACTGTGTGTTTGTGTCTAGCTATGGCTTCTTACTGTAGGCCTATACTTTATATACTTGACATAAAGCACTGTGGGTTTATGTCTAGCTATGGCTTCCTACTGTAGGCCTATACTTTATATACTTGACATAGAACACTGTGGGTTTATGTCTAGCTATGGCTTCCTACTGTAGGCCTATACTTTATATACTTGACATAGAACATTGTGGGTTTATGTCTAGCTATGGCTTCTTACTGTAGGCCTATACTTTATATACTTGACATAGAACACTGTGGGTTTATGTCTAGCTATGGCTTCCTACTGTAGGCCTATACTTTATATACTTGACATAGAACATTGTGTGTTTATGTCTAGCTATGGCTTCCTACTGTAGGCCTATACTTTATATACTTGATATAGAACACTGTGTGTTTGTCTAGCTATGGCTTCCTTCTGTAGGCCTATACTTTATATACTTGACATAAAACACTGTGTGTTTATGTCTAGCTATGGCTTCCTACTGTAGGCCTATACTTTATATACTTGACATAAAACATTCAGAAGAAAACTAGGGTGGGATTTAGCTCAGTTAGTAGAGTACAAACTTGAGGTGTTTGTGTCGTAAGATCAAGTCACTTAGAGATTGACCCATTCTTTGCTTGGGTTTTTCCTCATTCCAACAGGTGCACTACAATTTGTATATCAAAAGCCATGGTATATACTGTCCTGTCTGTAGGAAAGTGCATATAAAAGATCCCTTGCTACTAATGGAATAATGTAGCAGGTTTCGTCTAACACTGTCAGAATTACCAAATGTTTGACATTCAGTAGCCAATGATGAATAAATCAATGTGCTCTAGTGGTGTCGTTAAACAATTTTTGTTTTTTTTTAATTTCATAAGAGAAAAAGACATTTGAGTAAACGAAAAATTGTTATTACAATACTGTTCAGTACACCCACCCAGCCACTATAACAGCACATAATGTTTGGACCTACACACACCAACCCCATTGAACTTAACATAATATTTGAATGGCCACTTAGTATAGGCTACATTTTAATAGTTTACATATTTTTCATGCTTTAGATGTTTTTGCTTGATTGGACTGAAAGTTTATGCCAAATTTGGTTAATGGAACTGAAGGATTGTATTATCTTAATTTTTACACATTGGACAGGTGATGTAGTGGAGACCTACTGTTGATTTTAAAAAAAATATAACCACAGCCTTCTGACATTTTGTGAAATCTGACTGATTCATAGAGGTTGGTTGGTTTTTAAATTAATCATGAAATAACAGTGGGTGGGAGTTCTAGTTTTATGTGCAGTTTGTAAAAACATTGGTTAGTTTATAAATAAAACAACAATACATCTGCTCATGGAGTCTGAAATTACTAAACTCTATACTAGTCATAAGCGTACGAGGCGGGGGGGGGGGGGGGGGGGGGGGGGGGGGGAGAGAGGGTACCTGATAGAGATATTTGGTCAAAATGTGCTAACCTGAGACCTTTTAACCATGTATTTCCATCATTCTACTCTCAAAGTAAGTTGCAATCAATGTACAAATGTGTAGTGATTTGTTCGCAACCCTATATAGTAGGCCTATGATACTAGTATTTGATTATTCTTTTTATTGGTCTCTGTTAGTGGAGAGATCCATTTTATATGTAATGAAATTGAGAAATAATTATTTCAAATTCCTTGAGCCGACACATTCTTCACTATCGACGAGTATTGCTCTTTTGTTTGTATCTTGACCAATGTTTTTACAGTTCGCGCATAAAAATAAAACATTCTTGCTATTTCCAAAACAAATCTTTCCATTTTATGTTAAACTAAACAGGATTTATTGATTTAAAAAACAAACAAAAAAACTACAATATTTTACTCATACTGTCTGTATAAATTCAACATGTCATTCCAACCTATACAGGTTTACTTTCAGTAGACTTCATACAAAATTATTGGGAGGTAAAAACCAGATTTAGCTACTAAGTCTGTATCATGTTGTGTTGTTGTATAGACATTGATATTCTAAGTAGGGAAATCAAATTAATATTAAATTTTAATGGAACTATGCTACCCTGTTAACTTTTGAATGATAAATGTTCATACAAACACATGTAGGTGCATTGTGAGTGAAAAACACCCAAGTACACCATAGTTCCTGTGGTATGGGTTTATAGAATGTGTTCACAATATTGGTACATGAAGCAGAAAATCGTCTGGGAAAGTTGATACTTTTTAACTATTATTAAAATATTGAATTTAAAACAAATACATTCTTAGAAAAATATAGTTCTTTTGTTAATTCATAACTATTTTCTTGTCATACATGTGTATGATTTGGAACTAAATTAACATTTTACTTTTATTTACCCAAAACTGAAGTCTGTTAATGTTATTGGAAATGCATTAATTATTGGTTAAAATGTTTCGTTGCCAGTAAATAAGAAAAAATATAACAGCTTTTATTCATAAATTTATAGAAGTGTTGAATTTTTGACATTCTGTTTGATTTTACTGCAAATCAAAACAACAAAATTGTTAACATATTTGGCTACTTTAAACAATTTGTATTCTTGTAGGCTCTAAGGATCGGTGAGATTTCTTTTGGAAAAAACATACAGGAATTGCTATTTTGTATACCGGTAAATACAATAATAGTTACAATTTAAATATCTGATATGAAGGATATATGAATTAGATACTAATTATTGTAACCCAAGATGGTAATGATAAACATTTTTAAAAACCAAGACAAATGTAAAAAGTTGGTTTTCTGGTTTTGCTACTTTAGCTATAACTTTCATAGTTTTGTTTATATTTTGGAGCTTTAGTTTGATATTGCAGAATTAAATATTTCTTTTTGACGTGTAAACAGAATGATTACCTGATACAAAATAAATGTTCTGCTTAAATCTATCAAAAGAGTTTTTCTTTGTTTGATCTGTGTGTGCATATGCATGTGTGTATGTGTGGTATGATCTATGCTTTGTTTCGGGGACTGTTATATTCTCACAAAACACGAGTAATTTTGAATTGTGTTCATGCTTTGCTCTGTGTATATTTTTCACTCCATTCACTCCAATGAAAAAAGTCCCTGTGACAAACAAACTACGTGTAGGTCCAAGATATGATGAAGCAGTTTGGAAGAATCGCTGCTTGTCAGAGATATCTGATTTTTTAAAGGGGCACAACACCAAGAGAGCAAACCAGTCTAAAACTACTGGGGATGTAGTAAGAAAGAAAACCTTGAAGCACAGTAATATACAGACTTATCCAACTGAACAAAAAAGGCATGACCCGAACCAGAGAACTATTTATATATTGGTCATGTTGTGATGCCATGGCAGGATGCTAGCCTGAGTTCATACAGACCATCCCACTCAGTGATCCCGTTAAGGTTTGGGGTGGTGGTGGTGGTGGTGGGGGGGGGGGGGAGGTTGTGAATGCCAAGCAGTGCTACACAGCTGGTTTCTTAAAGGCCATGGTAGATTTTCGGTAGGAGCGGTATATGTCACTACAGTGAGTTTCTTCTGTCCGTCTAAGCCATGTTGCCTGGGCTGTTGACAGAAACAGCACGTACAGTGAAACCCCTCTAAACCAGACACCCTTGCGACCAAGAAAGAAAGAAATAAATGTTTTATTTAACGATGCACTCAACACACGGTATTTACACTCAACACACGGTATTTACGGTATCTGGATTAAAAACCCCATGCCTCGACTGGGATCCGAACCCAGTACCTACCAGTCTGTAGACCGATGGCTAACCATGGTAGTGAGGTGTCTGTGCAGTGTTTCACAGAGACTAAATATAGCAGAGCAGGCAAACGGGTGCGCGTTTATCTTAATACTGCTGAAACTGGTCATGGTGGTGTTGATGGGAGCACTGATGAACTAACATTTGCTGTGAACTCTATTACTGGAAAGCACTTGGGTGACTCAGTATTGTACTTAAGAAAAATTATGCTGTGCACACCAGATGCAGTATCTCATTTGCTGGACAGACATGGCATTGACGACTGTACTTACGTCTGAAAAAGTCACCCCATAGCCAACAGCTACATGTCATACGTTATTATGGCATTGTCGACTGTACTTACGTCTGAAAAAGTCTCACCATAGCTAACAGCTGCATGCCTTATGTAATTATACAATGAAGATTTATGATCATTTAATCATGGTTGATGTATAACAATACATAAACGTTATATCTTTCAAAGCCAAGAAAAGAAAAATGACTATAGAATCCCCACCCCATTTCATTAATGTTTGAAAAAATAAATTATTAAAATAATGTAAAGGAATAGCAAAAAGTACTAAAAATTCTAAGAATATTCAGTAAAATATTAAAAACTAAAAACAGTGAGATAAGAAATGTTTTGTATAATGCTTTGAAATTAATTCTTTGCTGATTGTTCATTTGAAAGGAATGCTGCCTTTTATCTTTATGATTTGTGTGCACCTACCCTGTACCCCATAAATATGATCAGTGAAAATAGGTCCATGCAATTTTGTTAAAACTCCTAAGTGACTTGTATTGCTAAATGCAATATTATACTTTTTATGTGTATATTTGATGTACTTTTATTATTTTTCTATATCCTGTTACTTGTCCACTTTCACATTTTACACTTTTAAATATGAATACTCACACAAATATTGGATTTGGATCAGGCTTATATCTGATTTTGGTTAAAACAAGCCATTATTTATTACATATTACTTAGCATGTGCACTGTATATTATAATCATGATCAATGTGCAGACCCAATCATGATCAATGTAAATACATATGATTTGAGGATAATAATAATTTGAAT